>NC_062547.1:15491431-15791431 GCF_016906955.1 Phacochoerus africanus | reverse complement strand
CAGGGATCAAACCCATACCACAGCAGTAACCAGAACCACAGCAGTGACAATGCCAGATCCTTAACCTGAGCCGCCAGGAAATTCCAAGAGCCTACAGTCTTAAAGAGTGCAGCATGGAATGGGGTGTGATCAGTTTTTAAAATCAGGAAAGGAATGGAATAGGCATGGGTATGTGTTTTAAATTCCAGAATCCTGGAATCCCTTAGAGTTTGAAAGAGAAGGAGTTAGGAACAATAAAAAGGAAATGCCGCATTGCATCACTGGCCAAAAAATAAGCCATTCTGTTCTAAGTGGAGCATATATTTCAAATTTAATAGATATAGAAAAGCCAAAGAAAATAGCCTCTTTTGGAAGATTATGAAAGGGTTGAAGTGGAAATAATGTCGGCTAAAATTTGGGGCACACATGTGCCACAACTGGATTAAGAACTTTACACAGATTATCTAGTTTAATTCTAATAGTAATAATTTGGACGTGTATTGTCTTTATTTTTTTGTCTTTTTTTAATTATTATTTTAAAGGCGAGCTTCAGAGGCTCATAAAAGTTTGGTCAACTTATGCAGAGTCATGCCACGAGGAAGCCTAAGATGCAAATTTAGGATAATCTGTCTCCCAACCAAGATCTTACCCTCTGCTATAATGTGCAGCTATGCTGCTGATGTCCTAAAGGGTGATGAGAAGCAATAGAAACCAGGCCTACATACACACTGACAACTATATATGGCATGTGTGAAGTTATTTGCTGTGTTTTTCCTCTCATTTCTACATTTCAATTGTCACACAGACTCAATTCATGTCAACGTAGATTTCTATTTAAAGATTGGGATGATGAATCAAAAATACCTGAGTTTGGAGTTCCTGCTGTGGTGTAAGTGTGTTAAAGGATCCGGGTGTGGCCACAACTATGGCTCAGATCTGATGCCTGGTCCAGGAACTCCATATACCAACGAAAAATAATAATAACTGATTCTGAGTTTTGGTTTAGCCAGGTCAAAACTAGACAACCTTAATCAATTAACCACATTAGAAGACACGGTTTCCTCATTTCTAAAAGAGATAACAATCATTCATGCCATATATGTCTCATATGGTCATTATATAATTAAAATATGAAATTCAAGTGAAAGTCTAAGTAAACCAATAAAGTCTGTGAAGATTAAAGAATAGATAAAATGGATTAAGATGCTGTATGGCAAAAAAAAAAAAAAACTTTGGAGTTGTTCCTCTTTCAGAAATAAAGCAGTTTTTCTTTCCTGCTTAACCATTCATTATCCACCTGCAATTTCTTACTATGTGCAGGAAGTTGTCATGGCATTTTTTACCTCTTCACTTCTCAGGGTATAAATGAGTGGATTCAACATAGGAGTCAGGATACCATAAAACACTGCCATGTTTTTGTCCATAGATAAAATAGATGATGGACACATATAAGTAATTACACGGGGCACAAAGAACAAGGCAACACCAGGGAAGTGGGCCCCACAGTGGAGAGGGCTTTGCGCCTCCCCTCTGTACTGTGGGACCTCAAGAAATGCAGGATGACAAAGTAGGAGGCAGCCAGCATGAGGAAGGTCAACAGGCAGATGATCCCACTTTTGGCCACCACCAGCACCATCCCACTTTTGACATATGTGTTGGTGCAGGCAAGTTCCAGCAAGGGATACAAGTCACAGAAAAAGTAATTGATCACATTAGGTCCACACAAGGACAACTGAAGGACCAACAAGAGCTAAGCCAGTGAATTCAGGAAGCCCCCCAACCAAGCCACCTCCACCAGCAGGGCACAGAGATGCCAGGTCATGATGGCCGTGTAGTGCAGGGGCTTGCAGATGACATGTAGTAGGTCGCAGGCCATCACTGTGAGCAGAGTGATATCAACACCTCCAAAAAAAAATAGGATCCAAAGAGCTGAGTCATGTAGCTCTCATAAGAAATACAAGGCATCTCCCCTCATACAAGGCATTAACAATGAGTCTAGGGGCCATAAAGGAAGAGTAGCAGGTGCCAATAAAGGACAGGATGGCCAGGAAAAAGACACATGGGAGAAGCCAGGGTGGGATGAAAGTGATGGTGACCACAATGAGAATATTTCCACAAACTGTGACCACATAAATGATCAAAAAGACCACAGAGAGAACCCTCTGCATCTCTGGGTTCTGTGAGCGTTCCACCATGAAAAATTCTATGATATTGTGTGGTATTGCCATAAAGTCCAAGGACACGGAGGTTGCAGGTACAGTATTGCCTGTTAAGTCAAGAGAGAAACATGATTGGAACAGAAGTCATTGTAGGGAGGGAAAAGATTTCTTTTAGCCATGCCCACTTCCCTTTATTCCTCTTAACCCTTTCTGTTCCAAAATTCATGTGCCAATTCATCCTGTTAACCATAAGACGGGAGCATGTCTGTTAGCTTTAGCATTACTGGGCACTAGATATCTAAGTCATTAAGTGAAAATAATAATTTAATTACCTCTATTTTAATTTATTCGGTTTCTCCTGAAATTGAAAATTCAGCAGACATTGATTTTCTAATTCAACTGGAGTACGTCTGACAGTTTTCAGCAGAGTTCCACATAACATACAAAAGTACTTGAGAAACCCATGAATATTAAGAATCTCCTGAATCTCTGCATGTATAGTCCATACCCTGTGAATTAAATCTTTCTCCTTGGACTTCACCGTGAGGTTTGCTACACTTTCTGTTGTGTTTCCAGCAGTAACACAAACTGATATAAAGCAAGCTGAAGGAGGATTGGGAGAAGCTGACTTGGGTGAAATTGGAAACTTGACCAAATTCTCCAGTTCTCTCCTTGCATTTATTCCCACTTCACACCTGTGCTGTGGACAGTATCGTGTATAAGAGGTTAAATTACTCTTCTCCCTTGCTTTCTACATTATACATACTTCTGGGCTCTGCTTTCCCTGGGTTTGGTGACATCCTGCTCGTGAAAGCCTACCATTTCCTCTGCAGCCTACAGGGAGGAGTCAAAGTTTAAAAAAAAAGGTTTTGTGACCACCAGTGAAAGACTCTATTAAATGATTATCTGCCTATTCACTGCATAAAGGAAGCTACAGAAGGAGAGAGAACAGATGTCCTATCTTAACTAAATATAAATTAGAATCTCATCTGGCAACTATTCCTACTCACCCTTTATTCTTAATTACATTCAGGAAATGCCTGTGCTTATCTAAGTTTTGGCTAAACAAAAAGCTGTCACTCATCCCACCCACCAACAATCTATTATTTTCCTGGGAAACATAAGTCTTCTTAAAGTAGCTGAAACTCCCAACTTGCCGAGGACTTCATGCCCTATCATATGGTAAGAATTCAAGTACAATCATTGAGTTTCAAAGGAAGAAAGAGACAGCCAGATATAAGGCATGCTGGAGAGAAGATTCCTGTACTGATCAGAAAGCTGCATCCTTTTTCTCTTTCCAAGCTTTATTACAAGATGACAACTACTGCTTCTGCACGTGACAGGTCTGATGGATGGGGATCTTTTCAGAGAAGAACACTGTGACTAAGAGTACAGACAGCAGTCCTAAGAGCCAACACCTATGTAACAGGCTTTGCCAAGCACTGTCCTACCTGCTTTACATACAACAGCTCATTTAATCCTCCTGTCATCCCCATAAGGTAGATTACTGTTTTTATCCTCATTTTGTAGAGGAAGAAACTGAGAGACACATTTAGAAACCCATAGAAGTATACTCAGCGGATAAGTGGCAGAGCTAGGACTTGCACCCAAGCAGTCCTGGTATAGAGTCTGTGGGTGTCACCATGCCATACTGTCACTTAAGCTCATTTAGGTTGAATACTTCCTCTGCTATTTATTTTCTGTGTTAATCATAGACAACTTCTCAAAGACTCTATGTTCTTAACTATAAAATGAAAATAAGAGTATTGTTACACTCTGAGTTTGCAAAGAGCAGTAAATGAAAACAGTGCATGTCAAGACTTTGTACAGAGCCTGAACGGAATAAACATTCAATAAGTGGTGTCTGTGAAGTCCCTGTCATCAGTGCTGTGGGCAACAAATTCCTCACGAGGCTTAAGGAGCCAAGGACCTAAGTTATGCATGTGTTAAAATATGACAAATATTAAAAATGCCCTACTTATCCTCATACAGAATACGAGGGTAAAAACAATCAGTGGGTTAAGTGTACAGTTTAGCCAAATAATGAAATTATATGCCCCCAAATCAAAATATGAAGCTCATTCATCTCTGTAATTCAAATTTTTGGGAGTACAAAGAAATTTACTTTAAAAAAAAACAGCAAAAAAAAAATTAGTCTCCTTTTTGTGTTATCCATGAAAAACAAAATTATTTTGTGGAAAGTAATGAGAATTTTAGTAAATTTATTCCCTGGCATTTTTATGTGAGTTGTATTTCTTCTTATTTAACCTCTTTTTTTTTTTTTTGGTCTTTTTGCCTTTTCTAGAACCGCTTCCCGTGGCATATCATATGGAGGTTTGCAGGCTAGGGGTCTAATTGGGGCTGTAGCTGCCGGCCTGCACCAGAGCCACAGCAACACAGGATCGGAGCCCATCTGCAACCTACGCCACAGCTCATGGCAAAGCCAGATCCTTAACCCACTGAGCAAGGCCAGGGATCAGATCGAACCCACAACCTCATGGTTCCCAGTCGGGTTCGTTAACCACTGAGCCATGACAGGAACCCTTTATTTAACCTTTAACATAGATTACAGAAAACTTAGGTTGGCTGGATCTGAGGAAATAAACAGGTCGCAGGTGGTTTGTCCTTTTTTGTTTTTTCTATGTCCTAACATCATAGAATAGTGGACCTGGGAGATTTCTTAAAGGGACATCGAAACCAGCTCCAAGCATAGCATCCCAAATTTCACTGCTTTGTGTGATTGAACTACTGGATAAGATTCAAACTGTTTTTCTTACTTAGGCAAAGCACAGATTAGGCAGGTATAATTGATCGCAGGAATGCATCTGAGCTGAAGTTTCCCAGAATAATACTAGGTGCTTTTTTTTTAAAGGGCCCCAGTGGTGGCATACGGAAGTCTCCAGGCTAAGGGTGGAATGGGAGCTGCAGCTGCTGACCTACACCACAGCTAATGGCAACACCAGATCTTTAAACCATTGAGCAAGGCCAGAGATTGAACCCGCACCTTCATGGATAATAGTCAGGTTTTCAACCCACTGAGTTACAACGAGAACTCCAAGAGGGCTTTGATTCTCTCTAATCCACTTGTTACCAGGAGAAGGATTGGCTTTCCATTTGTATGTCTCATTATAACTTGAAACTTTTGAGTTGATAATATACTTGATAATGACTCTGGGCAATTACTAATCAGAGATTGAAAATAAGGACATTGATAACGGGATGCTTACAAGCAGAAAACACAAACAAAATAAAACATGCAGAGGAAGATCAGTAAAGCCCCAAGCCTGCTGGCAAACTCAAACTTGAAGGCAGAAAGATCTGGATTTAAATTCTAGCTCAACCTTGGCTAAATAAATCAGCCTCTGTGAATTAATTCACAGATTCTTCATTTGTAGAAAGAAAACCATGTCAACTTCTTATAAGGATCTTATGAGATCTTGTTTATAAACTGGTTAACCCAATGCCTAATATCAAGTCAATGCTCAATAAACTATATATCATGTATACATATGTGTGCATGTGTGTGTTCACATGTACACAAAAGTTATTTCAGAACTTAACGCCTCATTACAGTTATAGTCTATAATCATACCTATATTAACTTTACTATAATACTATTCTATACACGTCCATGATTTGGGTTCAGTCATTCTTAATTGATTTCATGTATTCTCAAGGACTCAAGCTATAGGTGCTTTCTGATATCACGGTCGGCAGGAATCAGTTAGAGGTGAACCATCAATGGCTACTGTGATCAGTATTATGATGTGCAGTTGGAGGAGCAGGTTAGTAACATTTCAACAAGGGGATCCTGCTCGTGATAGACTCTCAGTGCCCCAGGTTGACCACAGCACCATCTCGAACACAAGCTGATGAGCGAGAAGTGGTATTTCTATGCTCCACACTCTAGGGTAAACTTAAAAAATGAAGTGACATATACACATGTGCCTGGTCAATAACAGGAAACATAGATATATAAGCTAGAATGTCGAACATTCAAATCAGTTTTATTTTGATATTTTTAATGATTCCTGAGCTTTCATCATGACAATAAGAATTCTTTTTTTTTTCATAGTTAAGACATATTTTATTTTGACTATTGGGCAAGTCAATTGATTTCATGACTTATGTTTTATAGAGCACGTCATTAAGAAACAAATTTCTAGTTTTCTGAATTTTTTGCATACTGACCACTTACAAGGCCCTTTGTCTTGGTGCTCTATTTACTAATTTATTACTTTTCCTTATGTCCCATCAGGAATATATGAGTGTAAGTTATCCCACATCCTCTCCAATATTTAAAATTTTAATCTTTGCAATTTTAGCTATTCTTTAAAGAGGATAATGGTATATCATTATGGTTTTCATTCATATTTCCCTGGTGACTAATGGGGCTGAGCAAGTTTTCATGTGCATATTGGCTATTTGCGTATTTATGTTGTGAGGTATATGTCCAATTTTTTGCCATTCTTTATATTTGTTATTATTATTATTTAAGAATTCTTACTGAGAACAAGAGTTCCCGTCGTGGCGCAGTGGTTAACGAATCCGACTAGGAACCATGAGGTTGCGGGTTCGGTCCCTGCCCTTGCTCAGTGGGTTAACGATCCGGCGTTGCCGTGAGCTGTGGTGTAGGTTGCAGACGCGGCTCGGATCCCGCGTTGCTGTGGCTCTGGCGTAGGCCGGTGGCTACAGCTCCGATTCAACCCCTAGCCTGAGAACCTCCATATGCCGTGGGAGCAGCCCAAGAAATAGCAACAACAACAACAAAAGACAAAAAAAAAAGAATTCTTACTGAGAACAACAGGTTATTTCTTTCCCTACTATACCTGTATCCTCCATCCACAATGGTTCATTTGTTCCAGAGATTTTTCATAGCATTTTTCACCTCTGCATTTCTCAGTGTATAAATCAGGGAGTTGAACATGAGTGTCAAAACACAATAGAGGGGAAAAAAAAAAAACACACAATGAAATACAGTCACTAGGCCCGCCACGACACCTGCGTGGTAGCAGCCTGGAGCCCTTAGAACTATCGCTTGTGGCCCTTTGAATCCCCGCTGTCCACACGAGCCGGTTTGTGCTCAGCGTCCTGTGCACATCCTTGCAAGTGATGGCACCATGAGTACGACTTCCAGTGTACGAGCTGAGTGGATCTCAGCAGTTACCAGTGCTGCTGGGACAGCTGCATTTGGTTATCTAGCTTACAAAAGACTTTATGTTAAAGATCATTGCAACAAATCTATGGTAAACCTTCACATCCAGAAAGACAACCCCAACGTAGTACATGCTTTCGGCATGGAGGATTTGGGAGATAAACCTGTGTACTGCCACTGCTGGAGGCCCAAAAAGTTCCCACTCTATGATGGATCACACATAAAACACAATGAAGAAACTGGTGATAACGTGGGAGCTCTGATCATTAAGGAAAAAAAAAACACTTAAATGGACAATTTGGATGCTGCAAACCAACTTGTCATGGTGTTTCCCGATTGTTTAATTAGAATGATTCACTTCCCCTGGGTTCTAGATGTGGTGCATTGCAAACTACAGCTTTCATATTCAAGGCATTTGCCTTACTTGTGGAACCATCATGGTGCACATTTTGTTTAAACAAAAAAAAAAAAGGAAAAAGTAAAAACTAACCTCATGGCCTTTGGGTTATTTTGGTCTTATAGGGATCCATTTCTTTACGTTTAAAAAGAATAACATTAGAATATAGTTGTATGGTGAAGTTAACGTATTAAATTTTTCTCAAAATCATGTATGTGCAGGTTATACTTATCACCATTTAATATTATTTGGTTAATCTAGAAAGTAAATTGGATGTTATCAAACTACATTAATCTCATAACAATCTAGGAAAAAAAACCATTTAAAAAAAAACAGCCACTGTTTTGTCTGTGGATAAAGTGGATGATGGCCACATGTAAATAAATATACAGGGAACAAAGAATAAGGTAACAACAATGAAGTGGGCCCCACAGGTGGAGAGGGCTTTGCGCCTCCCCTTTGCATGGTGGGACCTCAAGGAATGCGGATGACAATGTAGGAGGCAGCCAGCATGAGGAAGGTCAACAGGCAGATCACCCCACTGTTGGCCACCACCAGTGGACCAATGACATATGTGTTGGTGCAGGCAAGTTCTAGCAAGGGGTACAAGTCACAGAAAAAAAGTGATTGATCACTTTAGGTCCACAGAAGGGCAACGGAAGGACCAGCAATAGCTGAACCAATGAATGCAGAAAGCTTCCCAGCCAAGCCAGCCCCACCAGTAGGGCACAGAGATGCCAGGTCATGATGGTCGTGTAGCACAGGGGCTTGCAGATGGCCACGTAGCAGTCACAGGCCATTACTGTGAGCAGAAAGACCTCAACACCTCCAAAAAAATGGGCAACAGAGAACTGAGCCAGGCAGCCCTCATAAGAAATGGGTACAATGATTTGCTTTCCTCATACAAGGAGTCAGCAGTGAGTTTCGGGGTCATACATGAAGAATAGCAAGTATCAATAAAGGACAAATAGAAGAGGAAAAAAATACATAGGAGAGCCCAAGGTGGGCTGAAGATAATGGTGATCATGATAAGCAGGTTGCACCAAATAGAGACCAGGTAGACAATCAAAAAGAGCGCAAATAACACTCTTGGCGCCTCAGGGTTTTGTGAAAGTCCCAGCATGAAAAACTCTGTAAAGTTCTTGGACTATCCATGAATCCTGAGCTGCAACAAGAACTTGAGTTGAAAGGGATTTACCAGAGTTCCCACTGTGGCTCAGCAAGTTAACAACCTGACATTATGTCCGTGAGGATGAGGGTTTGATCCCTGGCCTCGCTCAGTGGGTTAAGGATTTAATGTAGCTGTGAGCTGTGGTGTAGGTCGCAGACACAACTTGGATCTGGTGTTGCTGTGGCTGTGGTGTGGGCCGGCAGCTGCAGCTCCAATTCAACCTCTAGCCTGGGAACTTCCATATACCGCAGGTGTGGTCTTAAAAAGAAAAAAAAAAATCAGTGGGCATCTCTTCAAAAACTGAATTCCTCATCTCACCCATTATCAACTAGCTCCTCCTTCTATATTTCCTCCACCATCCACCATAACATGAGAGTCAACCTTGACTGCTCCCTTTACTAGTACATCTCATAATTCCAACATTAATCACACCCACAAATCTTGTTCCTTTAGCTTCATCCATCCATTCATTTATTTATTCTGAAAACATGATTATGTACCTGCCAGACCCCAACCATAGTTCTCAGCACTAAATTTAGATTAATTAGCAAAATAAGTCGATGGTTGCTCCAACAACATCGCAGTTGGTCTCCCCTTACATCTTCCCCAGACACCTGCTCAATCATTCACACTGCAACCACAGTGACACTTATAACATTTAATCATTCAGTCATGTCATTGCCCAGTTTCAATCTCCAAAGACTCCTCTCAGCCTTCAAAATAAAATCTAGGCATTTCAGTCTCATTACAAAAGCCTGGGCCCAACTGACCCATCCATATTCTCCTTCAGCTTTAGCCACATTAAACTTCATGTGCTTTAGCCACATTAAACTTTCCTAAATTCCTGACCAAGCCATGCTCATTCACACCTCACTGCCACCATCCCACCCACCACCCCCATCCTACACTCCCTTTCCCAATTCAACTGACCTATTCTTAAACATGCTTCAAAACTAGGCTTAGCTATCACCTCCACAAGAAAGATGACCTCTTCTACCCACCCTAGGATAGACTGATAAGGACTCTGCGTATTCATATAGCATCTTCATCCTAGCTCTTTGCACGCTATCTTGCATTGGTCTTCCCCCACCCTCCTACACTACACTCTGGAGTTCCTTGAAAGCAGGAATTTTTTGTGCTTGATATCCTTATTGCCAGACCTAGAGCAGTGCTCAATGAGTATGTGCTGAATGAATAAAATACTAAAACCCCAACAATATAGGAAACTTACACTGGCATCTAAGGAGGTCAATAGCTTCTTATCAGAATTTTTATTACATTCTAACATGACAGAGTGAGAGAACAAATAGAAATCCTAACAGGTCATCCGGTCCATCCTTCTGCAACATCTGATCCTCCTTCCCCTGCTTTGAATGATGCCTAGACAGGATTAAAGAAGCTTCCTGCAGAGAGGAAAAATGCAGTGATAAACTGCATGGTTTCTATAATCACTTCCTTGACTTGGAAATCTCCCACTAAGTGACATGGGTTCAAAAACTGCATAAGGGATTTCATCCATTTATGGGCTACAGGGGACCGCTTAAATCATCACTTCCCATTTTCATTACTAAGAACTCATTAAGAACAGTGATTTGGTGAGAATTTGGGGCAAACATCTTAGTTTTAAAATGCTAACATTCTGAGCTGAAAATACTAAGTAGGCAGCTCGAGTCACAGAAGCAAGGTTGTGAGAGATTGAACGCAGACCCCATGTCTTCTGACTCCTCAGGTTGTACCCCTCCTACATCATAATGTGTCATCTCAGAACCCAGATTACTCAGCCCATGGAGAGGACAAAGGAACAGAAAAAAACAAAGTAGTTAGCTCTGGTTTGCCAAGGTTGTGTATCAGCAGATCCTCTAAGGAAAAGGAGAGTAAAGTAGTTACAAACATAACACATGATGATTAGGCAAACTTCAGAAAATACTTAAAGGGGATGAAAAAAATTACTCTTAACCCTGCCATCCAAAAAGAAAACTATCAATTTTCTAGTGTATTTTTCTTCCAGTCTTTCTTCCATATGTGGATTTTTGCTCACTTCTCATTTACCAGTTGAAATCTCATCATATACTTAATATACTATCCTGATTAGTATTATAATGAAACATTTCCCATATGATTAGAAACTCTTTAAAAGTATCATTTTTTAATTTTTTTTTTAAGGGCTGCACCTGAGGCATATGGAGGTTCCCAGGCTAGGGATCAAATTGGAGCTGTAGCTGCTAACCTATGCCACAGCTGCAGCAACGCCAGATCTGAGCAGCATCTACGGCCTACACCTCATGGTTCCTAGTCAGAATCGTTCTGCTGCACCACGATGGGAACTCCAAAAAAGTATTACTTTTAATGACTGCATATTATTCTAAGTGGATGTATCTATAATAAGTCATTATTTCTAACACCACAAAACCTCATCATGTATTAAATTATTTCTGGATCCCTAGAATAATTTCCTCAGATGTATACAAAATAGAGCAGTACAGATATTATAAAGATTTGTAATATCTCTCACCAAAAAGGGTCCTCCCAATTTCCACAGTTGTCACCAAAATGAGGTCAATTCTTTCTCTCTTTCATCCCAGCCAGTAATGGATATAGGATTTTTTTTCTAAATGTTATCTTTTTTAAAAAATTTTTATATTTTTTTGGCCACTTGCTGATAGTAAGTAACGTTCTTTGTTTTTTCTATCCAGGTCTCTCTTTTGGAAATTATTAAAGCTGTAAAGAGCAATTTCAAATGAACTGAGAAGTAACTTAGTAGATGAATGACATTTCCCAATTTTCTTGGGGAGCCAGTTTGGTAAACCGGCAAAAAAAATTATATGTCCATATAATTGGTATCTGCTTGAATGAATAACTCAGCACTTTGTTATGCACCATCCATCGTTTATCATTACACTGAGACTGAAAAGCAGATTTTATCTTCTCTTCATCGATGATGAAATTAACATCAGTGAAATTTCTTCTTCCTACCTACTATCCCAAGGCTAGTAAGTAAGAAAACAACTTGACCACAGCTATATCTGTTGTCCAGATTCACACACTTTTCATTGTATCAATCCTCTTATTTTAGAAAACTTGCTGGAGTTCCCCCGTCGTGGCGCAGTGGTTAACGAATCGACTAGAACCTGAGGTTGCGGATGTCGGTCCCTGCCCTTGCTCAGTGGGTTAACGATCTGGCGTTGCCGTGAGCTGTGGTGTAGGTTGCAGATGTGGCTCGGATCCTGCGTCGCTGTGGCTCTGGCGTAGGCCTTGGCACTACAGCTCCGATTCGACCCCTAGCCTGGGAACCTCCAATATGCCGCGGGGAGCAGCCCAAGAAATGGCAAAAAGACCAAAAAAAGAAAGAAAAGAAAAAGAAAACTGCTTAAGAGTTTCATAATTCTCTTTCATAAGCAGCACAACTTGGTGGTAATAGTGCCTGACCTGGAGTCAGGACGGCCTGGTCCTAAGTCAGCCATAAGTAACTGAGACCTTTGGAGATTCACTTCATCTTCCTAAGCCACAGTATTCCTCACTTGTAAGTGAGGAAAAATGGAGGTGGAGAAGTATTATAGCTGTAATTAACCCGCCTTATTAGTAAACTGAACTTTTTCCCTTGTATTTGTGAACCACTGCTTTTGCAAATTATAATCTGAACATAATCTGTGACCTGGATTTGCATCCCAGGCTTGCACTTTATTTCTTTTTATGGCCTCACCTACAGCATATAGAAGTTCCAGGGCTAGGAGTCAAATCGGAGCTGCAGCTGCAGGCCTATGCCACAGCCACAGCAATGTGGGATCTGAGCCACATCTGCAACCCACACCACAATTTCCAGCAACTCCAGATCCCTAACCCCACTGAGTGAGGCCAGGGATGGAACCCAAATCTTCATGGACACTATTTCATGTTCTTAACTCACTGAGCCACAATAGGAACTCCCCTTGGCACTTACTGATAATGTGAACTTGAGCAGATTTTTAACCTCTTTATGCCTCGATTTCCCTCTTCTGTTTATCTAAAGGAATAAATTATACTTTTACTTTTTCCCCTGGTATCATCACAAATGACCCTCAGGGATCCCTCTAGGCCAGCTCACTCCTTCAAGACGCTAGCCATCAATCCACTGATTTTGTCCCGTGCAACTCCAAAGTTAGTGATTTCAGCAACGGCAAGTCTGAAAGAAGGATTCTAAACATTCTCTCCACATCTTGAAAGATGAGCTATGGAAATATCAGAAATTATTTGTAAGCCAAATAAATCCGAGCTCACCCACAGCTCCCTGGATCCACAGTAGATCTGAAACTCTCACCCACAATCACTCCACCACCCAAAAATACCTTCTCTTGGTGGCTTGGGAAAAATGGACCTAGGTACAATCTTAGCAATGAAGGAATTCATCCTCCATTTTCCACATTCCTTGCAGACATAGCAACCTAAACTACAGACAAAATGCTAATAGACTGAGGAGTTCCCGTCATGGCTCAGAGGTTAGCAAACATGACTAGCATCCATGAGGACGCAAGTTCAATCCCTGGCCTTTCTCAGTGGGTTAAGGATCTGGCATTGCTGCGAGCTGTGGTGTCAGTCACAGACGTGGCTCAGATCCTGCATTGCTGTGGCTGTGGTGTAGGCCGGCAGCTACAGCTCCAATTCGACACCTAGCCTGAGAATCTTCATATGCCGCAGGTGTAGCCCTAAAAAGCAAAAACCTGATAGATTAAGACTAGAGCTCTAAACATGTATTGCACTCTCCTGGTCGTATTGCTGTATCTTGGTCATGAGGAGACATGATGTAGTGAACCCATCACCTCGAGAAAACCATATGCAAGAATTTCAACAAAGTCAGAAAGGCTCATCTACCCAGCCAAAGTTTAGTGTCCAAGATGACTCTGCTACAGAAAAATCCTCAGACTTACAGACAAGAGGGAAAAGTCTCACTAAAAGGATAATGGGAAGACAGGCAATATCTACAAACAAAAGCTTCCGGGGAGGAGGAATCAGAGTGAGACCAACCAAGGAATAGAAATAGTTTTTTAGAGAGAGAGTAAGAGCAAGCACATACTGATGTGTAATCATTTGGGGCTCTGTCGCAAGCTCTCTACATGCATTAGCTCACTCCATCTCCACAATGACCCAAAAAAGTTGAGTGCCATCTTTATATTGAAGGACTTGTGCCAAAGAGAAGATAAGTAGCATGCTCAAGATTACCTCCCATGACCAATAAGTGGCCCAGTCAGGATTTTCACTGAAGCCATTTGAATACACATTAGGGGTTCAAAAAGGAATGATCCTGAAGTTTAAATGGTCCATTGTGGCTGTTCCCATTTGGCACAGTGGGTTAAGGATCTGGCGTTGCCACAACTGAGGCACAGGTCAGAATTGCAAGTTTGATTCCTGGCCCAGAAACTTCCACATACCATCAGTGCAGAAAAAAAAAAATCAGTTGTGATGGGCTGGGAATAACAATTAGACAGATTCTGCCAAAAGGAGCAGACGTTCACTCTGGGTAAACAGGAGATTTATGGGCTAAAACATTAGGTCACAGATGCAGCTCAGATCCAATATTGCTGTGGCTATGGTGCAGGCCAGAAGCTGCCGCTCTGATTTGACCCCTAGCCTGGGAACTTCCTTGGTGCTGCAGTGCAGCTGTAAAAAGAAAACAACAACAACAACAAAAACTTCCAGCGTTCTAACAGATATGAATGACCCAAGGAATGTTTTTATTCAAAAAGAAAGAAAATATTAATATTACAGTATTAACCCAGTGTTAACACAGCAAAGGAGCAGTAGTGTATTCCTGAGAGTGGCCTTGGCAACCCTGGTGGCTCCCTTTCTGATTAGCTTTCATACGGATGGAGCTCTCCACCTTAGTGGATCAGCAAACACCTCCTAGAATAAATCAAGTCAAGGTAAAATAGAATTGAGATATGGAAAAGACTCTTAGATCCTCTATTCATTTACTCATTATGAATTATGTCAGGTATTGGGCTGCTTGACGTGGAAGCAGCAGATGAAACCAGCGTGGCCCCTGTTATCACAGAGAGAATGGTACTCAGGGCTGTGAAAGAAATCAGGCAGTCTGTTTCATACCACACAGATGTACTCAACTCTCACCTGGGTACCTTGCCTCTGCCACTTCATGGCCCCTGGATGGTAGCCTCTCACATCTCCCATTCGTTCCCATGTGCTCCACGGATTTTTCCACCACACCTCAGCCCTCCTAAACTCGGGATCCCTCTATTTCAAGATCTGCAGTGCCCTTCTCTATAACTAAGCTCCAACCCCTGATTGGTGATTAGGGCTTATAAACATCAGCTAGGGTGTTGACGGGATCAAACCAAAAATAAATAAATAAATGAACAGATTGTAAACATTGCAAAGCTCTAGGAAAAAAAAGTAAGTTATTGATTGCTATTTATCTTTTTTTTTCTTCAATTCACACCCTAAAAACAGGTTTAAGATAGGATTTCGGAAAATTTAATCAAAATTCATAAAAGAGTTAAATGAACTTGGGGTCATTACAAAGAGTCCAACACCTAACACCATACACAAAAATAAACTCCATGGAGTTCCTGTCATGGCGCAGTGGTTAACAAATCCAACTAGGAACCATGAGGTTGCGGGTTCTCCCCAGCCTCGCTCAATGGGTTAAGGATCCAACGTTGCATGAGCTGTGGTGTAGGCTGCAAACGCAGCTCGAATCCCACGTTGCTGTGGCTCTGGCGTAGGCCAGCAGCTACAGCTCCGATTGGACACCTAGCCTGGGAACCTCCATTAGCTGCGAGTGCAGCCCTAGAAAAGACAAAAAGACAAAAAATAATAATAGTAATAATTTTTTTAAAAAAGCCCAAAACTCAGTGGCTTAATCCCAATAAAACTTTATTTCTCATTCACACTAAGTCCAATGCAGATTTGTATTATCAGGCAGGACTTGTGGGCAGTTCTCCACCAGGCTATGACTCCTGGGTACAGGCCCATTCCAAATTGTGACACTTCCAGTCTCCAGGGTTTCAGAACCATCTGCTGGGTCATCTGCACCCAGCCAGCCAAAGATGAGAGATAGATGAAGGATCACTGGGGACATGTTATGGACCAAACCTAAACAGGAACATTATTTCCACGCTTTAGTGACAAGAGCCCACATGGAGGTAAGAAAGTTAGGAAATGCAGTCTGTGTGCCCAGATGAAAAAGTTCCTGCCCTCAAGGAGCTTAAATCCTGGTAGGAGAGAGACAATAAACAAATAAAGAAGCAAAGAAATAGACATTGCATTAGTGTGAAGAAGAAAACAAACATGGGGAATAGTGCAGTTGTCTCAACTTTTTAATCTTGCCTCTACTACTAAAAAGTTTTAATTTATACATTTAATAAATCATCTATATGTGTAGCCTAAATAGCAGATACTTGGGGAGTTCCTGTCGTGGCTCAGTGGTTAATGAATCCAACTAGTATCCGTGAAGACACAGGTTCGATCCCTGGCCTCGCTCAGTGGGTTAAGGATCCGGCGTTGCCGTGAGCTGTGGTGTAAGTTGCAGACGCGGCTTGGATCCCGTGTTGCTATGGCTGTGGTATAGGTTGGTGGCTATGGCTCCAATTCAACCCCTAGCCTGGGAACCTCCATATGCTGAGAGAGCAGCCCAAGAAATGGCAAAAAGACAAAAAAAAAAGATACTTGGTAGATTTTTAAATATATCAAAAAATTTAAAGAATGAGAAATGTGAAATAAAATATTTTAAAACATGTTACTGGAGTTTCGTCTGGCTCAGAGGAAATGAATCTGACTAGTATCCACGAGGACTCAGGTTCAATCTCTGGCCTCACTCAGTGGGTTAAGGATCCGGCATTGCCATGAGCTGTGATGTAGGTTGCAGATGTGGCTCTGATATGCCACTGCTGTGGCTGTGGCTGTGGCGTAGGCCAGAGGCTACAGCTCTAATTCAACCCCTAGTCTGGAGACTTCCACATGCCATGAGTGCAGCCCTAAAAAGAAAAAAATAAAACAGGTTGCTAACCTTAATGGCTTTATTACATTAAAGGATGAGATGTATCACAACTGAAGAGATGTGTGTGTGTGTGTGTGTGTGTGTGTTAATGGTATTATTTTTTATCTGGGGATTTTTTTGTTGTTGTTGTCTTTTTGTCTTTTTAGGGCCACACCCACAGCATGTGGAGGTTCCCAGGCTAGGGGTCCAATCGAAGCTGTAGCCGCTGACCTACACCACAGCCACAGCAATGCGGGGTCCAAGCCAAGTCTGTGACCTACACCACAGCTCATGGCGAACGCTGGATCCTTAACCCATTGAGCGAGGCCAGGGATCGAAACTGCAACCTCATGGTTCCCATTCAGATTTGTTTCCGCTGTGCCCCGATAGGAATGCCCATATGGGGATTATTTGAAAGAAATTTTTTGGACCTATGTCCATTTCCAGATGGTGAGTTTAAACAAGATAAATAATATAAACAAGATTCATGTTAACTGCAGTGCACTAAAACATTCCAGAATTAGCACAGAAATGAGTTCATCAAGTTTTCCACCCTGTGGAGCTCCCATTCTCTGTCGTAATAGTACCTTACATGTTATATGGCAGTTCTGGCATACAGATCAACTGAGATCTCCAGCATCAACTGATAAATTAAACATGGCATCATAGGAGCATTACAGGGGACAAGATTATCTGAGAAATATCAATGCGGAACAAGCCGACCCTGAATAGGACACTCATTGAGGCATTAATAATCCCTCAACTGTAAGGGAAGCCCATCAAGGATCCCCCTCCCAACTATTAAAATTAAACTCTGAATTTATTTCATGAATTCAAAAGGTTGGATGAAATGAATACAACCTTCTACTAAAACTGATCCAAAAAGAAACAGAAAGCCTTAATTGTCTCATACTTATTAGAATAATTGAATCAGTAGTCTAAAATAGTCCCAGAAAGGAATATTAGAAGACTTCAATGTCAGCTTTTATCACACACACTTAAATATAAGCTCCATAAGTAAAAGGATTTTTGTCTGTTTCTTTTCGGCTATATCTCTAGCTCCTACCCAGGAAAGGCACCAGGGTCAAGGATGCAGGCTTAAAACACTGGCAGAAAATCAAAAACCTATTCTCACAAACACCTTCACTGACCCCACCTGGAGCCTGCTGGTGGTCCAGGGGTGGGCACTGAGGCTGAGCCAATGTCCCAGGTACATCCTAACCTCACCCCAGGCTCCACCCCATCCACACTCACTACTTGGCAGCCCTTCTGTGTTTTGTTCCCCAGCTTAGTCACTTCTCTGAGGAAGGGCTGGGCAGGGACTTATAGTGAATAAACCCAGGTGGGGAAAAAAGAACAAACTTATAAGATGCTAGGTGATTAATATATCTGAAGAGTGAATAATTAATCTGATAGCTATGAGAGCTTTGGGGGAAAGGGCAGGGACAAAGTAGGGAATAGAAAGAGAAAAGGGAATAGAAGACATTATTAAGTAAAAATGACTTTTAAAAATCATTATTAGGGAGTTCCCTTCGTGGCGCAGTGGTTAACGAATCCGACTAGGAACCATGAGGTTGCGGGTTCGGTCCCTGCCCTTGCTCAGTGGGTTAACGATCCGGCGTTGCCCTGAGCTGTGGTGTAGGTTGCAGACGCGGCTCGGATCCCACGTTGCTGTGGCTCTGGCGTAGGCTGGCAGCTACAGCTCCAATTGGACCCCTAGCCTGGGAACCTCCATATGCCGTGGGAGCGGCCCAAGAAATAGCAAAAAAAAAAAAAAAAGACAAAAAAATCATTATTAAGTAAATTATTAAGTAAAAATCATTATTAAGTAAATTAAGTCAAAAAGAGAAAGACAAATACCATATAATATCACTTACATGTGGAATCTAAAATGGGGCACAAATGAACCTATCTATAGACCAGAAAAAGACTCACAGACATAGAGGACAGACCTGCGCTTGCCAAGGAGGAGGCAGAGGGAGTGGGATGGACTGGGAGATTGAGGTTAGTAGACACAAACTATTACATGTAGAATGAATAAGCAATGAGGTCCTGCTGTACAGCACAGGGAACTATATCCAATCACTTGTGATAGAATATGATGGAAGATAATATAAGAAAAAGAATGTGTGTGTGTATGTTATATATATATATATATTTATATATATATATCGTTATATATATATATATCTGGGACACTTTGCTGTATAGCAGAAATTGATGGAACACTATAAATCAACTATACTTTAATTGAAAATTTCTTTAAAAAGAAAGCTAAAACTGCAACCTCTCAGCACACCCAGCCCCTTTTGCTATGTTTTGCTTTTTCTTCTTTCCATAGCACAGACTGCTTTCAAATATAGAATATAATTAATTTATTATATTTATATTTTATTGTCTGCCTCTCCTTACTAGAATATGAGCTCCATGGGCAAGGTTCACTGTCTCTTTTCTTCTCTAATGCATGCTGAGTGCTTAGCACATTGCCTGACACATTGCAGGTGCTCAATTTATATTTCCAGATTGAAGGAATAAATGATACTTATAGGGCTTTAAAAAATTATACACATATAGGACTTCACAATTGCACATAATCTTATGCCAAAGAGCTAATATTTACTTACACCACTATGTGCCAGACAGAGGCTTACCTCCTTGCATATATCAGTTTAAATCTCAACACGGTCACCTTTGGAAATACATTTTATTAATTTTCTCATTTTATATGGGCAGGACTTCTCTTCTGGGCCTGACAATAACCTTGGAAACCTGCCGTAAGTCTACAGTGAGCACATCAGTGATGGGAGGACACTGACTGTTACCTCTGGTTCATTGTCAAGGGCAGTATTTTAGACGGTGGGGATAAGGAAAGTGAAATCCCACAGGCCCATATTTGAGCACCCTTTGTATCAACAATCATTCTGTTACTGTGGTGGCAATAAAAAAGTCAAATTATATTTGTCACTAGCAGAAGAGTCCAGAGAGTCCTCCATCATGTATTATAAGGTCTTAGATAAGCTCCAGTTCCTACATCTCCCAGGGACTTAGGATCCTGATACAGGATTGACAGAAGACTGAGAGGAAGAACCAAAATGCCTGTGGCATATACTCACTGAGGTTGGCACAAAGGGGTTTCACTCAGAGGAGCCAAACTCAGATACACATGAAAATTAGAACAATAAGCAATGACAATGCCAGAGGTGGGTACAAGGAAATAATTGTCCTCTCCTGGGACATTCTGCCCAAGCTTATTAAGCATTTCCAGCTCCCAGAAATTCCCAGAAGAAAATATATGTATTTTACTGCAAAATCATTTTCCTACTCCCTTCTAAAAGTCTGAAAATGGTTTGATCAGATGGTTATCTTTAACCACAGGACAAAAAAGGAGAAACAGCCTTGGAAATAGCCAGCCAGGTCCTGCCATTGAAGGAATGCTATAACCAAAAATAATATAATCACCATGTATGACCCCCAAAAAGACGTTGATAGCAGATAAGTTACCTCAGCATATTTCACAAAAAAGAAATTCTACCATATTTTATTTTTATTTGGTCTTATGATAAGTGTAAAACATGCTCGTTGTTTCTAGCTGGTATTTTGTAATACTCTTCACCATCCCCCCAAAAAAAAACTCAGCAAGGACATTCTGATGTAAAACCAAATGACCAAGTGCTTGGAACAACACAGTTGGTGTTCAGGCCATCAAGGGCAAACTGCTCTGGGCAGCACCATCACAGTCAGCAAGAATCTAGGTGCAGATTCTGTAAAACTGATTTCCAGTTCTCCCATTCCCTAGCTGAATGACATTGGGCAAGTTGCTTGACACCTCAGAAACTCACTCTCCACATATTTCAGATTGGTGATGATACTACACACCACCTAAGACGGCGACAGCGAGAGAGTGTAGAAGTATTTGATGCAGTTTCTTAGTAGGTGCTTATTTAATATCAAGTATTATTAGATCTCAATTGTTGCATGTCAGAGTCAAGTGGGAGATAGTATGCAAGGGCTTTATTTCCAAGTTCTTCTCTATTTCTATTTATTTCAAAACATTTTTTATTAAATTTTAAGTACAAAGAATCATAAAACTTGGAATATCTAATGCACAAGGAGGTCAGACTAGAAGGTATTTCTAGTTCCTTTGTGACTCACAAATTAAAAAAAAAAAAAGAAAGATTATGAGGACGACTCAATGCCATAAGTCTTATGCCACAGTCTGCAACCATAATAGAAAGACACAAGAGTTTCATCATCCCAAGAGTGGAGGCAGTTTCAGGCTGGGCTGAGTCAACACCACATGTTCAAGGGCATTCACCCCAATGGGACATGCTATGTGTTCTGAGGCACACCTTCACTCTCAACAGGGAGGTTCTTGCCTTGACTCTCTGGATATGACTTTTAGAAGAAGCTTTGGCTTTGCTTCCCCTGCTCAGAATGGAAGTCATTTCCTAAAGTCTGCAACTCCACATCCAAACCACAGAACCAGGTTATGACCAATCAAGAAAGAGGTATAGACACAGCATATTGGAGTAGGTTTAAACTTTTTTAAGGATTTGACTGTTTTTCATCAACATAAATCTTACATAAAACATATTGAGATAATCAGCTGCTTTTATTGAAATCCCACAGCTACCTGTTCAGCTGCCTCCCATCCTCCTCTGCTCTGCCCCTGCACCCATCCCGGAGGTATCTGAGGAATTCTGGATTCTAAATCATTATTCACAAACAACTGCTACCAAAAAAAAAAAAAAAAAATCAAGGGCTACTGATGAGTCCTTGACCTGAAGTTTTCTCAGCTGTAAAGTGAGCTTTGTCTTTCCTGAGATCTAATTTTAGGAATGTTATTGGTGGATGCTCAATTCATATTAATCTTTTGATTTCTTTTTCCCATTTTCTGAAATGTATGTTATTCTCAATAATGCTGCCTTCTTTCAGCATTTTAAAAAATCTCTTCTTCACCAATATATTGAGTTTTGATCCCATATATTAGGTAACTCTGGCAGTTCAGTGACCAGATTTTGCTGTCATGAGAACAGGAGGCTGAGCTGACAGAAGTATCATATCTTGCTGCTTTCCTACCCTCCACTCCCAGATCTGGTATCTCAGCCCCTGGTTTTATGTGGACCCAGGAATGCTTGTGAACATCATAAGGCAGTACATGCTATATTAAAAAAAAAATCCCTGACATTAAAATGATTTCATGGAAAAATGCCTGACAATAAGGAGATTATGAGACCTCAGATTTAGAATTCAGAGGCTTAGCTATGTTAGCATTCTGACAATCTTTAAAGAGAAGCAGAGGAATGCACAGGGAGAGCAAGAGCCTAGAAATCAGGCAGTCCTGGGTTTGAACTCAGACACTGGGAGTTACTAACTCTGTGACCAGTATCAAAGCAATGACCTCCCACAGCCTCAGTCTCTTTATCTATAAAACAGGAGACTCATACCTACATCAGCTGAGTGTTCTGGGATGAAATGAGATTAAAACATTCTTGGTTAGTGGTAAAATTGGAAAGTCTCTTGGTTAATAGTAAAATATTCACACAATACATGCTCTTTTTTGCACATATATTTATTCTCTGAAACAATTCTCAGTGATTATTGGTTGGTCTTAGTGGTATAATGTTAGTATATTATTCAGATAATTGAGATGAAAATAGATGTAATAACCATTAGTCACATATAATCTAAAGCACTACTGACTTTCAGAAATTTAACTGACCAAACCTTTATTGTTTCATTGTATATCAATTCGAGCTAGATATAAGATTCATGACATATTCCCAAGAGAGTGACAGCTGGGGGGGAGGAGGGTCAGGAAATAAACACTGAAATATAGGTAGTAAAAGCTTGAAAAGATTCTAACTGAGTGCCATGGAAATTCAAAGAGGGAAGAAGACATATCTGCTTGGGATAATCCTGAAAGCTTCCGAAAGGCAGGAGCATTGCAAATGGGCATTGGAGGGTGGATAGGATGTTAAATGGTAGAAACATCTGGATGTTCTGTCCATTGATGTAAGTGGGGTGTTGAAGTCCCCTCCTATTATTGTATTATTATTCATTCCTCCCTTTATTTATGTTAATGTTTATTTGGATGTTCCTATATTCAACACTTATGTTTATGAATGTTATTTCTTCTTCTTGTAATGATCCCTTTATCATTATATAATGTCCTTCTTTGTCCTTTATTACAGATTTTGTTTTAAGGTCTACTTTGTCTGTTATGTAAATTGCTACCCCAACTTTCTTTTCATTTCCACTGGTGTGGAATACCTTATTTCATCCCCTCACTTTCAGTGGGTGTGGTTGTCTTTAGCACTGAAGTGAGTCTCTTGGGCAGTAAATGGATGGGTCTTCTTTATTTTATCCAAATAACCACTCAATGGCTTTTGATTGGAGCATTTTGTCTGTGGATATTTAAAGTGTTTCTTTTTCTTTTTTTTTTTGTCTTTTTTTGCTATTTCTTTAGGCCGCTTCCACAGCATATGGAGGTTCCCAGGCTAGGGGTCGAATCCGAGCTGTAGCCACTGGCCTACGCCAGAGCCACAGCAACTCGGGATCGAGCTGCGTCTGCAACCTACACCACAGCTCACGGCAACGCCAGATCATTAACCCACTGAGCAAGGGCAGGGACTGAACCCGCAACCTCATGGTTCCTAGTCGGATTCGTTAACCACTGCGCCACGACGGGAACTCCCTAAAGTGTTTCTTAATAGGTATGGGCTTATGGTGATTTTGTTGTTTTCTGGTTGTTGTTCTTCTCTGTTCTTTTCTTCTTTTAGTCTCTTCCCTTGTAGTTTGATGATTTTCTTTAGTGTTATGTTTGTGTTCCTTTCTCTCTACTTTTGTGTATCTACCATAGTTTTTTTTAATTGTGGTTTTCATTGAGTTCAGGCACAATGACCTATAATTTTATCTACTTGTTTTAAATTGATAGTTATTGAAGTTTAAACATTCTACAAATCTCAATTTTAGAATTATAATTTTTACTCCTCCCCCATATTTTTGATGTCATATTTTACATCTTCATGTCTTTCCTTTAACTATTTATCATAGTTATAGTTGATTTTATAACTTTTGTCTTTTAACTTTCATTCTAGCTTATTTAAGTGGTTGATCCACAGTCTTTATTGTATATTTGCCTTTACCAGTGGAATTTTTCCCTTCCTATCATTTCTTATTTCTTGGTGTAGCCTTTTCTTTTCTCTTAAAGAAGACCCTCTAACACTTCTTAGTTAATAAGAAGTTAATAATAACTAAGGATAGTTTAGTATTAATGAGTTCTTTTAATTTTTGCTTGTCTGAGAAGCTCTTTATCTCTCTTTCAATTCCAATGATAACTTTGCTGGCAGAATATCATAGGTTGTAGGTTTTTCCCTTTCGGCACTATAAGTATATCACACCACTCCCTTGTGGCTTTCAAAGTTTCTGCTGAAAAAATCAGCTGCTGCCCTTATGGGGGTACCCTTATATGTGGCTCTTTTTATTTTACTGCCTTTGGAATTCTCTTTTTAACTTTCTGCCGTTTTAATTATGTCCTCATGTGGCTCTCTGGGTTTATCTTGTTTGGGATTCTCTGTGATTCCTTACCACCATATCAATTTCCTTCTTCAAGTTCAGTTTTCAGATATAATTTCATCAAATGCATTTTCTACCCCTTTCTCTCGTCTCCTTCTGGGAGCCATATAATATGAATGTTGGTACATTTGATGTTGTGACAAAAGTCCTTTAAACTATTTTCATTTTTTTAAATTTGTTTTTCTTTTTGCTGTTCTGGCTTAGTGATTTCCATTATTTTATCTACCAAATCACTTATTCATTCTTCTGAATCACCTAATTCTGCTGTTAATTCACTGCATTTTTCATTTCTGTTATTTTATTCTTCAGCTTTAACTAGCTCTTTTTTATATTTTCTAAATCTTTGTTAAAATTCTCAGTGTTCGCCTGTTCTTTTACCAATTCAGTTAGCATTCTTACTGCAATCTTTTGAATTGCAAGTTATTTATCTCTGTTTTGCTTAGGTTTTTTTGGGTTTTTTTTTTTTTTTGGTTGTTGTTTCTCTTTTGTTTGAAGTGTCTCCTTCAGTTTTCTCCTTTTGTTTAACTCTCTCTCTGCGAAAGCAGTGTTGCAGTCACCTATCCTGATCTTGAAGGCATATTCTTTTGTGGGAGCATTCCTATGTGGTCTGTGTGTGCCCAGTGGCTTTGACGGTCCACTCAATGGCCCTCACTGCCCTACGATGGGAGGGATCCCTTAGGGAGTTGGGTTTCTCCCAGGTGTGGTGTCAGTCTCTACCCTGGTTTGGGACATGTCTAGAGTGTGAGGGCTTAGGACTGCACTTTTGTGTTGGTTTCACTTTTTTCCCCAGTGTTTCTACCTTCATTACAGGATGGCTTGGGGCCTGGGGGGTTGGTGCCACATAGCTGAGCCTGCCCCATCCCCTGTCAAGTGTGCACACGACACACTCTGGGGATGGAGGTTTCCACCCAAGCTAGCCTCCTTCCCTTCAGAGAGTGTGTGCAGGGACAGGTGTTCTGGCAGTGGCTGTCTCCACTCTGGGCCAGCCTTGCTCTCTCCCAAAACATATGTTGGCAATGGCTGCCTCTATCCTGATTAGAGGCAAGACCAAGGTCCAAAATGGCTTTGTTTCCCCAAAGTGTGCCCATCCTCACTGGCAATGGCAGCCTCTGTCTTAGTGAGGAGAAACACCAGGAGGAATAGGGGTGAAGCAGGAGCCTGCTGTGGGCTGGATAGCACACTGAGATGGTCCTGGCAGGCAAACAAGAACCCCAGGAGGTTTTCTATCTGCTGCCTTGTACTGTGACTGGGAGTAAGCACCCATGAGCATGTGTGTGCCTGTGTGTGTGTGTGTGTGTGTGTGTGTGTGTGTGTGTATTTAAGAGCATACATAGCATATAAGCAGTTTCTTATAGCCTCCAGTAATCCCAACTAGTTTTTCAGCTAAAGCGGTGGGGCGGGGGGTGGCTTGTCTTCCTGGTATGGACACCAAAGGGCTGAGGTGCCTAATATGTACTTTGAAACCCTCACTCCCCAGGGAGGACCCCCAAGCCTGAGATATCACCCTCCTCTGCTGGATCCCCCAACCAGAGGTTATGGGTCCTGATCCCTTCTCTTCCATTCCTACCAGAATTCAGTAAATATTTCTTTACAGCTTTGGTTGTAGAAGAGTTATCCTGCTAGTCCTCTGGTAGATTTCAGTACAAATCACTATATTTGTAGTTAGAGCTTTGGTATGTTCATGAAGATAGGTGAGCCCAGCATCCTCCTAGTCTATCATCTTGACCACTCTCTTTGCAAAATATTATTCAGTTTGGGCTTAACTGACAGTTTTCAAAATTAAACTAACATTACTTTTTTTTTTCTTTTTAAGGCATCACCCATGGCATGTGGAAGTTCCCAGGTGAAGAGTCAAATCAGAGCTACAGCTGCCAGCCTGAGCCACAGCCACAGCAACGTGGGATCTGAGCCGCATCTGCAACCTACACCACAGCTCACGTCAACACCGGATCCCCGACCCACTGAGCAAGGCCAGTGATCAAACCCGCATCCTCATGGATACTAGTCAGATTCATCTCTGCTGCGCCACAATGGGAACTCCTGAGGTTACATATTTTTGGTAGGAATGTCACAGTAATGACATTCCGTGTCTCTCAATCTAAGTACCATAAACATATAGGTGTTTCAGGGAATGTCTTCCAGATTTCCCGATTATAAAGTCAAATTTAACCTCTTGCAATTAATAAATATTTTGTAGGGAGATATTTTGAGACTAAGTAAAATCTTATTTCTTATCAAAAAAAAGAGTTTAATGGCAGTGTTGGATTACAACCACTCTGAGAATTGATTTAACACCACGCATCAAAATTTACTGTAAATTTTAACACGGTAAATGTACGATAGCAAAGGAGCTTTAAAAATATTTAAAGATTTCCATTAAAGAAACTTAGCCCATTGTTACTTATAGTAATAAAAAATCATTAAAAAAATCTAAACATCTATCACAAAAATGGTTAATCAAGTAACAATAAGAGAAAACATTTGGCAAGTGATTACAGTGAAGCTGTTGAAAATGGGAACCTGTTAGAAAAATTCTAGAACTAACAAGTCCTGGCATCTGTCTTTCGTCCCACTCTGTCTCCTCAGTTTGGACTCCACATCATTCTAAACCCCAGGATCAACACCAAGACTCAGACTCTATTTCTCCTCTAGTTTCACTGTCCTGATCCACAGCCTCTTCACGGCTGTCTTCATCTCAGCATTTCTCAAGGAGTAGATGACAGGGTTCAGGAGTGGGGTGATCACTGTGTAGAACACAGCTACCACCTTGTCCACAGGCAGGATGGTGGAAGGCCTCAGATAGATGAAGAGGCAGGGCCCAAAGAACAGGGTAACCACGGCGATGTGGGACCCACAGGTGGAGAGGGCCTTGCGCCGCCCCTCAGAGCTTTGAGTCCTCAGATGCAGCAAGATGACCTACATAGGAGGCTAAGAGGACCAGGAAGCTGATCACAGTCAGGGTCCCCCCATTGGCAACCATCAGCAGACCAATCAGGAAAGTGTCAGAGCAGGCAAGCTTGAGCAGGGGAAATACATCACAGAAGTAGTGATCAATCACATTGGGGCCACAGAAGGGCAGGTGGAAAATGAGGAGGATTTGGGCCGAGGAATGCACAAAGGCCCCCTGCCCCTGCTACTCCCACCAGGAAGGTACACACCTGCCCGTTCATGATGGTGGCATAGTTGAGCGGCTTGAAGATGGCCACGTAGCGGTCATAGGCCATCACAGTGAGCAAGAACATCTCAGTGCCGGCAAAGAAGTGGATAAAGAAAACCTGTGACATGCAGCCCCACAGAGATATAGCTTTTCTGTCAGCCAGCAAATCTGAGATGAGTTTGGGGGTTGTAGTAGAGGAGTAGCAGATCTCCACAAAGGACAGGGAGCTGAGGAAGAAGTACATGGGGGAGCCGAGGCTTCTGCTGGTCATGACGGTGAGCACAATGATGAAATTCCCCAGCACAATGGCTGTGTACAAGAGCAGAAATATCACAAAGCAGACTTTCTGCACCTTCGGATCGGGAGAAAGTCCCAGAAAAATAAACTCTGTCACATTGTGTGTGTTAGCCATGACGTCACCACCAGGAGGCAATATTTTAGGTAGAGAGATCTGAAATGATATAAAAGAAGACTCCTATATTAGGATGGTGAATTATATAATAATCTCTTTCATGTCTGAGAAACTTGTAAGCTGGATACAGAAGGATGAGTAGGAGTTAAGTTATACAAAGAAGAAGGGAAGAGAATTCTAAGAAAAGAGAATGGCTTTGAAAATGTATTGAATGGGTCTGGAATAAACTGGAGAACAGTAACCATAAAGCTAAAAAGAAATTCTAGGTCCAGTTCATAAAGAACTATTGGGATTTTCAGGTTTACTCAGGGGACAATGCGGAATCATTAGGAATGTTAGTCAACTGGAAAGTAAAAAATCACTTTCTATGTACAGGTTGGACTAGTGGAAACAGATGAGAGGGAGGAAAAACCTATTACAAAGATTGAGTGCCCCATTGGGCGATGTAGGGCTGCAAGGACAGTGTTGCTGTCTCCAGGACAACTGTCTCTCTATTGCATTTGAATCCTTTTGTCTTTTGCTGGCAGCTTCCGTTTGCTCCTTTTCCATTTTTGGTTTGCAGAATAGGATTCTCACCTCTCCATATACCCTTCGGAGTCTTCTGAAGACATGTCCCTTGACACTCAGTACCCACTCTTATTCTTCTCCTCCCAATTATTTCCTTCTACTCTTGGCCATTAGGTGACCTAGTTCCTTCCAAAGGTCCAGTTACAACTCATTCTCAATTCTCCTCTTTACTGCTACCTTCATTTCCCTCCAGTGGCAATAGAAGTACAAAGCACTTCTCACCCAGGCTGCACACTCATGGCTGTGATATATCCTTCTCTGAAGTCCAGCCTTCCAACACTTCAAAGCATCACCAAGATTGGTCACTGACTTATTAGCAGTCTATCTTCATCCATACTGGACTTTGTCCAAGGTGACTGATCAGTTGGTATCAAGACATCCCCAATACAGTCAGCATCCAGGGCACCTGAGATCAGGAGTCACATGATACCCACTCATGCCACAAGCTTCCTTCCCTTAACAAAAAGGACATGCCCAGGTGATTAAGCCACCACCACAAGGACATCACTAATAGAGTTCATGACTGCAGAAACCAAGAGAAGTCAGAGAACAGCCATAAACTCTCAGATTCACTTGGGACTTTCACCAAATCATTCATGAAAGAAAGCACTGCTGGCAGTCCAGACTCTTGGGTTTACATCCTGGTTTCTTCCAGTGGTATCTTAGTGATCCCTAGAAACCTCTTTAACCTCTCAGAGACTCAAGAGCCAAACTGTACCATGGAGATAAGACCTACCTCACAGGTAGAAGCCATACATCTTTGTCCCACCCCATCCCAGCAGAAGTTAAATATTCATCCACTGTGCTGCCTGGGAAGCTTCTCAGAGACAAAAAATCCATCTTCCCAATCCACATGTCCTTATAGTCAGTTTTTCTTCTCCTAAGACCCCTTGGAAATACAACACGTTACTCATTGAATCATAATTGTGTTAAGTGACCATCTGCCCCTCTAAATTGTAAACGTGCTCAAGGAAGGAATGATATCTTGCTCAACACTTCATCTCCAGTGCTAACTGAAGCACCTTCAGGAAATAGCATTTCCTGAATGAACACAGAATGAAGAAAACTGTGGGTATAGATCTTCCCTAGCCTTCTTAGCACTTATTTGGTACATTGTTGGTGTTCACTAAATATTAAAAGAACAAAGAATATAGTCATGTCTTCTTCATCCCTGAATTCCAGTATCTATCACTCTACTTGCCTCAGGCAAAGACCAGACCACTGTGAGAGCACTTTGCAAAAAGCTATGGGCTTCTGCAACATTCCCTTTGCTTTCAAAGTGGAATTGTAATCATCACATGCAAAATACACACATGCTTACAAAACAAAATACACACATGCTCACCCCAGTGTTTCTGTAATTTTGCTGTTCTCACCACAGTTCCTATTTCTGTTCTGACCACAGAAAGACACTATTGTGCCCTGAGAAAAGCCCTCAGCTTGTGCAGGTTTCCCAGTTAGCTAGTCAGAAAGCAGTAAAGCCAAGCTACTAATCAGAGCTCCTACATCTCAGAAGTTTCCAGATGGAGGATCTGCTCCCCCGACAGCCTTAGGCTTGGGAATGATGAGACTAAGCCACTGGATCTGCTCCACCTGACTTAGAACAAGAACATAGTAGACTTGCCTCCCATGTGTTCCATAGAGAAATAAGAATTCTGGCAGCTCAGCCTTGCATTCACTCTGCTGGAGAGACATCAGGGGGAAGGCATGATGATCAAGTGAGAGCAGGTGGGTCCCCAGAGAGCCAGGCTCCCCTTCCTCATCAGGCAGACGGCCTCCTGGGAAGCAGGACCTGATACTAACATCTCAGACTTCTTTGTAGGAAACATGACTTCAGAAATCAATAGGAAATGTTAAATTAATTTTAGCCGATATTCACAGGGCCCTTAGGCTTTGGGGCTCTATGCTGTTCACAGGTCATTTGGACACAGCTCTTGCTTATGGCAAACTCACCCATGGGGCTTTACGTGAAATGACACCATTACAAGGATTCGTCCAAGGAATAAGGGCCTTAAGTATCAGAAAACTGAAATAGTACTTCTCCTTGGCCTTAATGTGGATAAAGGTATAGAACAGTAGTTCTCAACCATGGGTGATTTTGCCCCTGACAGGGTATTTGGCAATATCTGGAGGGACATTTTTTATTGTCCCAACCTGGGTGGGGAGAAGGCACTCCAAGCATCTAGTGAGGAGAGCCCAGAAAAGCTATAAAAAATATTCTACAATCCACAGGAAGACCCTCACAGCAAAGTTCTCTTTTTAATGTATATAGTTACACTCATGGCATATGGAAGTTCCTGGGCCAGGGACTGAATCCGAGCAGCATCTGTAACCCACGCCGCAGCTATGGCGATACCAGATCCTTTAACCCTCTGCACTGAGCTGGGGATCAAACCTCTGCGGTGACACAAGCTGCTGCAGTAAGATTCTTAACCCACTGCACCATGGTGGGAACTCCAGAAAAGATTATCTGAGCCAAAATCACAATACTATTGCTATTGAAATATCCTGCTAAAGATAAAACAAAATATCCGGATTGGTATTTATTTAAATGGATGTTGGTTACATGTGAGTTTATTAATCTCCTTTGACCACATCAGTATATTTACTAAATTTTCTGTAATGAAAGTTCTTACAAAGGCCATAATGGCACTTCGCAAAATCAACATGCTCTACACCAGTGCTACTCACAAATGTCATTAATTCAGCCTTGATTAAAATTAAAGTTGAAACAGGAGTTCCCGTCGTGGCTCAGTGAAAACGAATCTGACTAGCATCCATCAGGACGCAGGTTTGATCCCCTGGCCTTGCTCAGTGGGTTAAGGATCTGGCATTGCCGTGAGCTGTGGTGTAGGTCATAGATGCTGCTCGGATCCTGCGTTACTGGGGCTGTGGCTTCGATTTGACCCCTAGCCTGGGAACTTCCATATGCCGCAGGTGAGGCCCTAAAAAGATCAAAAAAAAAAAAAGTAGAGCTATAACTACACATATTTATTCTTATGAAAAGTTATTTTGCAAGTTAAAATGATGAGATGAATTGGTCAGTTTATTCTTTTAATGTTTCTGCCACTACTCACCATCTTGGTCTCATTTGCATCTAGGTACAGACATGTGACCTAGTTCTGCTCAATAAGAACAAAACAAGAATGTTCTGGAGAGGTCCTTGGAAATACTCCTCAAATAAAATGAGAGCCCTTCCATCCCCTGCATGAGCACATAATACCTCAAGTTGCCATAGACATCTTACAGCCATGAGCAGACAGCCAAGAGATTAGAAGGGGCACCGAGAAGATGCATACTTGGGCATCTTAGGAATAACAAAAAACCCTGCAATCAATGACCTCCAAATTTTGTGCGGAGGAGTCAATAATCGTTACTGGGGCTTAAACCAGGGGCTGGCAAGTTTTCAGTAGTGTTGCATAGACAATATTTAGGCTTTGCAGACCATACAGTCTCTATCACAACTACTCAAGCATACTGTTGTAACACAAAAACTGCCATAGATGAAAAGTAAAATAATGGGCATGACTAGAGTCCAGTAAAACCCTATATATGGGCAATAAAATTTGAATTTCATATAATTTTTATTGTACCACAAAATACTATCCTACTTTAATTTTTTTCAGCCATTTAAAAATGTAAAATCCTTTCAGGCATACTGAAATAGGCAACGGGTTAGATTTGGCTTAAGCCATAACTCAATGCCTAGATAACTGTCTAGAAAGGGAAGGGTCGTACAAAATTGCTCAGATTAAGACATTCGTGGATACTAATAGCTTTATTATATTTCACTTCCCACAGACCATTTCATTGCTAACAGTGCCCTACTCCCACGAAACAAAGCTCCTACTGTGCAACTGTACACATTGGAATCAGGTTAATGAAGTAGGGAAATCAAAATGAAGTAGAAAACCTTCGAGGTACTCCCATAAGATCACATTGATAGCGAGGGAAAGAACAAATCATAAACTTCTTTCTCCCAGCACCACAATCTCCCCACATACTACAGCATGCTACCACTGAGGGCTAAAGTGAATGAACTCAAGGCTGCAAAGGTAGAAGATGATAGAGGTGGGATTCCAGTCCAAGTAATCCCTTGCTAAAGTCGATGCCCTTTACACTAAAGACCATGCAGAAGTGAGGCAGATCAATTTTCAACATTCCCCAAAATACAAATGGCTATGAAAGCATTCTGATTTATATTATGGAATATAAAGGCTCATCTACAAAAAAACAAAACAAAAAACAAAAACAAAAAAAAAACCATGAATAGGGGAACTTTTGTTCTATTCTTCACAGTTGACTAAAATCAGAAGGTATATTTTGTCACCAAACATATACTACTTTTTTTTAAAGTTTTCATTATTGTTCCACCCCTGAGTTCACTTTCTCACCCCACAATCTCTTCATGGCAATTTTCACCTCTGCATTTCTGAGGGTGTAGATGATGGGGTTCAGCATGGGGGTGACCATCGTGTAGAACACGGCCACCAGTTTGTCCTCGGTGAAGGTGGAAGGGGGCCGCATGTAGAGGAAGATGGCAGGTCCAAAGAACAACACGACCACCGTGATGTGAGAGGCACAGGTGGAGAGGGCTTTGCGCCTTCCCTCTGCAGAATGGTTCCTCAAGTTGACCAGGATGACGATATAGGAGGACACCAAGATGAGGAAGGAGAAGATAGAGAGTAATCCACTGTTGGCCAAGACAATAAGCCCCTCCACAGAGGTGTCAGTGCAGGCGAGCTTGAATAAGGGGTGGAGGTCACAGAAGTAGTGGTCAATCACATTGGGACCACAGAAGGGCAACTGGAGAGTGACAATAATCTGAACCATGGAGTGAAAAAAGCCCCCCAGCCAGGAACCAGCCACCAGACGGTGACACACAGCCTGGCTCATGATGACTGTGTAGTAAAGGGGTTTGCAGATGGCCACATAGCGGTCATAGGCCATTACTGTGAGCAGGAAAGTCTCAGCAACGCCAAAGAAGTGAAAGAAGAATATCTGAGCCACACAGCCCTCCAGGGAGATGGTTTTAACCTTGGAAAGCAAGTCTGCGATGAACTTGGGGGCAACAGTAGAGGAGTAGCTGATCTCTACCAGGGACAGGTAACTCAGGAAGAAGTACATGGGGGAATGCAGACTCTGACTGACTTTGACCGTCAGAACAATGAGGCCATTGCCCACCACTGTGGCCAGGTACACAGGAAGAAACACTGCAAAGCACACCCTCTGCACCTCTGGATCCTCAAAAAGACCAGTGATAATCAACTCAGTCACATTATTTGTAGTTGCCATGGAATCCATTCAGGTGTGCTTGACAGAAGGTAATGAGAAACCTGCAATAAAACACTGACTGTAACTTATTCACCTCAGATATAGCATGTTACACTATATAAACCACTATACAATATACACTTGCAACCAACACTTTATCCAGCCTATCTATACTCATTCCCCATTAAATGCTAGAAATCCAAAGCCAGCACAAGATATTCTGATTTAGGTTTTATTCAAGTTCATAGCCTACATTTTTTATTATCATCATTGCATTTTTCACTATTATCTCTCTTTCTTTTTCTCTTTGGATTTTCCTTTATTTTCAGCTTACTTACTTGGTATAATTGTTATAATTACACAATATTTAAAGTGTACATGCTGGTGGTTTACCATACTCTACACTGTGAAAGGATCGCACCCTCCAATTAATTAACACACTTAGAATCTCAAATATTTATCTTTTTCTTTTACTGAGAACATTGAAGATCTTTACTCTGTTACCAACATACATATTTCAGTGAAAAATGCCATTGAAATTATGATAGGGATTACACTGGATCTGTAAATTGCTTTGGGTAATATGAACATTTTAATATTAATTCTTCCAATCCATGAGCAAGGAATATCTCTCTTCAATTACTTTCATCAATGTTTTATAACTTTCAGTGTACCAATCTTTCTCCATTTGGTTAAAATTATTCTAAGTATCTTTACTTTTGTGAAATTGTAAATGAGATTTCTGTATTTCTCTTTTGGATTGTTCCTTACACATGTTTAAAAGTGCAACTGATTTTTGTACATTGGTTTTGTATCCTGCAACTTAACCAAATTTGTTTCTCAGGTTCTATAATGGATTCTATAGAGTTTTCTACATATATGTCATCTGAAAATAGAAACAGTTTTACTTCCTTTCTTCTGATTTGTATGCATTTACTTTTTTCCTTGACTAACTGGTCTGGCTAAGATTATATTGAATCAAGGAAGGAAGGTGGGCATCCTTGTCTTATTTCTGACTTTAGAGGAAAAGCTTTTAGCTTTTCACCATTGACTATGATCTAAGCGGTAGGCTTGTCATATATACACTTTTTTATTATGTTAGGTACATTTTCTCTATACCTAGTCTTTGAGAGTTTTAAAATGAATGGATGTTGAATTTCATCAAATGCTTTTTTCATATCTTTTTGCACTTGATTTTTATACTTCATTTGTCAATGTGGTGTATCAATAGATTCACAAATGATGAACCACCCTTCTATCCCAGGAATAAATGCCATTTTACATAGCATATGCTCATTTTAATGAATTGTTAAATTCTGTTTGCCATAACTTTTTGATGATTTTTGCATCTGTACTCACAAGGATATTACCTGTAATTTTCTTTTCTTGTAGTGTTATTGCATGTCCTGTTTTGGTCATAACGGCATGACTGGACTCATAAAGTGAATTTCAAAGTGTTCCCTTATCTTCTGTTTTGTGGAGGAGTTTGAAAAGGATTGGTATTAATTCTACCTAAATGTTTGGTAGAAATCACCATTAAAGTGATCTGGTCCTGAGCTTTTGTTTATTGGGAGTTTTTTAATTTCTAATCCACTCATTATTAGCAATAGATCTATTATATTTTCCATTCTTCATGACTCAGTTCTGATAGGCTTTATGTTTCCAGGAATTCATCTATTTTCTAGATTCTCTAACATTTTGATTGATGAGTATTATTCATGATTATCTCTTATTATCTTTGGATTTATATTGTTTCAGTTACAATTTCTCTTGTTTCACTTCTCCTTTACTGATTTGAGTCCTCTCTCTTTTTTTTCTTGGTAAGTCTAGAAAAAGATTTGTCTATTTTCTTATCTCTCAAAATCAGCTCTTAGTTCCATTGATATTTTCCACTGTCTTTAAGCATTTATTTTATTTCTTTCCACTCTGACCTTTGTTATTTCTTTCTTTCTGCTAACTTTAAGCTTTTTTGCTATTTTTTCCCTAGTTCCTTGAGGTATAAAATAATGTTGTTTATTTGAGTTCTTTCTTTTTTCTTAATGTAGGTATTTATTGCCATGAACTTTTCTCTTGTAACTGCTCTTGCTTCATCCCCTAAGTTTTGGTAATATTTATTTCCCTTTTCATTTGTCTAAAGACATGCTTTGATTTCTCTTTTGTTTCTTCCTTGAATCATCAGTTATTTAGGAGGATGTTTTTTCAATCTCCATGCATTTGTGAATTTTCCAGTTTCTTCTTATAACTGACTTCTAGTTTTATACCATAGTGGTCAGAAGAGAACATTGGTAGATTTTGAACTTCATAAATTTTTTAAGACTTGGTTTGTGGCCTATGATATACATTAGAGAATGTTTCATGTACACTTAAGAATCTGTATTGCTGCTATTGGATGAAAAAAAAATTTAAACTGCATTAAATCCATTTGATGCAATGTGTACTTTAATTCCAGTGTTTTTTATTGATTCCTTTTAGAGATCTAGCCATTGTTAAAATATGAATATTGCTATTCCCAACTACTATTATATTGCTATCCATTTCTCCCTTCAGAACTATTAGTATTTTGATATACATTTAGGTATTCCTATGTCAGATGCATAAATTTTTTTAAGTGTTACCTTCTCTTGTTGGATTGACTCATTTATCATTATATACTTTTTTTAGTCCCATAATCTTGGATTGGATGAATTAATATTGCTAAAATGGCCATACCACTAAAAGCAATCTACACATTTAATGCAATCTCTATCAAATTACCCATGACATTTCCCACATAGTTAGAACAAATAATCCTATGAAACCATAGGATTATACAGAACCATAAAAGACCCAGAATTGCCAAAGCAATCCTGGGGGTAGTGGGGGAGGCAGGAGGCATAACCCTCCCAGACTTCAGACAATATTACAAAGCTACCACAGTCAAAACACCATGGTATTTGTACAAAAACAGACATAGGGATCAATGCAAGAGAATAGCGAGGATAGAAAAAAACCCACACATCTATGGTCAATTCATCTTTGACAAAGGAGGCAAGAATATACAGCAGACAAAAGTCTCTTCAGCAAGTGGTGTTGGGAAAGTTGGACAACCACACGAAAATCAATGAAGTTAGAACACACCCTCACACCATATATAAAAGTCAATTCAAATGACTTAAAGAATTAAACATATGATATGACACCATTAAACTAGAAGAAAATATAGACAAAACATTAACATAAATTATAGCAATGTTTTCTTAGATCAGCAAAAATAAACAAATGGGACATAATCAAACTTATAAGCTTTTTCACAGAAAAGGAAAACATAAACAAAAAGAAAAGACAAACTATGGACTGGGATAAAATATTTGAAAATGATGCAATATAAGGCCTTAATTTCCAAAATATACAAACAGCTCATTTATATGTTCAGCAATATATGAATAGATAAAGAAGATGTGGTACATATATACAGTGGAATACTACTCAGCCTTAAAAAAGAATGAAACAATGCCATTCACAGTAACATGGAGGGAACTAAAGATTATAATACTAAGAGAAGTTAAGTCAGGAGTTCCCGTCATGGCGCAGTGGTTAACGAATCTGACTAGGAACCATGAGGTTGCAGGTTCCATCCCTGCCCTTGCTCAGTGGGTTAACGATCCGGCGTTGCTGAGAGCTGTGGTGTAGGTCGCAGACGTGGCTCAGATCCTGCGTTACTGTGGCTCTGGCATAGGCTGGCAGCTACAGCTCTGATTCGACCCCTAGCCTGGGAACCTCCATATGCCACAGGAGCAGCCCAAGAAATGGCAAAAAGAAAAAAGAAAAAAAACTATCAAAAATAAAATTAAAAAAAAAGAAGTTAAGTCAGAAGGACAAATAACATATGATGTCACTTGAAATATGACACAAAAGAACCTATCTGCGAAACAGAAATAGGTTTACAGACATAGAGAACAAACTTGTGGTTGCCAGGAGGGAGGGGGTTGGGAGAGGGAAGGAGTGGGATTGGAGGTTGGCAGGTGTAAGCTATCATACATGAAGGGGATAATCAACAAGGTGCTACATTGTAGCACAGAGAAGTATATTCAATGTCCTATGATAAACCATAGTAGAAAAGAATATTTTTTAAAAAAGAGTGTGTGTGTATATGCATAATTAAATCACTTTGCTCTTCAGAAGGAATTAACACGACACCATAAATCAACTGTACTTTGATTTAAAAATAAAAAGATGGGGTTCAGTATGAGAAGTGCTATCAGGAAAACAGATGAGGATCTGTGGGCAAGGGAGAAACCCCAAACTTGAGCTATATAGCATCACCTTCTGAAAATAAAAGAGAGATTTTAGTCAGCCAGCCTGGTGAGTTGTAACCAAAGACAAACAGCTTCAGTGTTCCACCACAAGAGGGAGCAAGGAATATAAAGTAAAGTGTGTAATGCGAAGAAAAACACCAGATGTAACTGGATGAACAGTTACCCCCATCCAAAGGGAACTAGTGTAGATTCAAGGAGATATCTGAAACTTCAAAAGCAAAAGCAGCAAGGCAACACTACAAGGAACATGAAGTGTCAAGGCAACATCTTTTCACCAGAAGAGAATAATAATTCTCCGATAACTGAGCTCAAAAGCACAGAATCTTGCACTTGAGCCGATAAAGATTTCAGAATAGCTGTTTGAAGAAATTCAATGAGGCAAACAAGTGCACAATGAAAAAAAAATTAACAAAATCAGGGGAAAATACAATGAACAAAATGAGAAATTTAACAGAGATCGAAATCATTTTTTTAAAAAAGGAAGAAACTCTGTAGCTGAAGAATTAAATGAATGCAATGAAAAATGCAATAGAGACCACTACAGCAGAGTAGATCAAATAGAAGACAGAATAAGTGGTCTCTAAGACAGGAACTTTGAGTAACGCAATCAATCAGAGGAGAACAAAGTAAAAAAGAAAGAAAAAGAGTGTTTGAAAGCTCATGGGATTCAATCAAACATACAAATATTAGAATAATAAGCGTTTCAGAAGGAGAAAAGAGGAAGAAAGGGGAGGAAGTCTATTTAAAGAAATAATAGCTGGAGTTCCCTCATGTCACAGTGGTTAATGAATCCAAATAGGAACCCATGAGGTTGCGGATTTGATCCCTGGCCTTGCTCAGTGGGTTAACGATCCGGTGTTGCTGAGAGCTGTGGTGTAGGTCACAGACACAGCTGGGATCCCACATTGCTGTGGCTCTGGTGTAGGCCAGCGGCTACAGCTCTGATTTGACCCTAGAAGGTTTCTAGGCATATGGAGCCTAGGCATATGGAGCCTAGAAACCTCCATATGCCACGGGTGCAGCCCTAGAAAAGGCAGAAAAACAAAACAAAACAAAAAAAAAACAAAAAAAAAGAAAGAAAAGAAAAAAAGAAATGATAGCTGAGAATTTCCCAAACCTAGGAGAAGACTCGAACCATCTTAGTTCAAGAACCAAATAGCTTATTCAATGGAAAAAAGTCTTCTCCGGGAGTTCCCATCGTGGCGCAGTGGTTAACGAATCCGACTAGGAACCATAAGGTTGCGGGTTCGGTCCCTGCCCTTGCTCAGCGGGTTAATGATCCGGCGTTGCCGTGAGCTGTGGTGTAGGTTGCAGAGGCGGCTCGGATCCCGCGTTGCTGTGGCTCTGGCGTAGGCCGGTGGCTATAGGTCCGATTCAACCCCCGGCCTGGGAACCTCCATATGCTGCAGGAGCGGCCTAAGAAATAGAAAAAAAAGACCAAAAAAAAAAAAAAGAAAGAAAGAAAAAAGTCTTCTCCAAGACATATCATGAACTGTCCAAAATTAAAGAGGGAATTTTAAAGGCAGCTAGAGGGAAAAAAAAGATTGTAACCCACAAAAGAATGCCAATTAGGCTATCAGCAGGTTTCTCAGAAGAAAGCCTATAGAGTAGGAAAGTGTGTAAAAACAAATTCAAAGTTTGGAGGGGAAAAAAGTCAATCATGTATATTTACTTCAGTAAGATTGTTCTTCAAAAATAAAGCGAAATAACTCTCTCAAAAAGCAAAAGTTTAAGGAGTTCATTTTATAGTGCATTAGACCTGCACTGTAAAAAAAAAAGCTCGAAAGAACCCTCAAGACAAAATGAACAGATGCTACTTGGTGACATGTAAACATACAGAAGCATGCAACACATTGAAAAAGGTGAAAAAACAGTCAAATTTAGAAACTCTAATTCTATGATAGGATGGTGGTATAAATATTTAACAATATTATAAAGATTAAAGGAAAAGAATACTAACTGCAGATACAGTCATTTTTAACTCAATATAAAAAGGTAAATTGTGTTATCAAGATAATAAAAGGGGTATAAAAATGTGGATCTCTGATATGAAATCGAAGTTAAGTTGCCATCGGCTTAAAATGGACTGCTTTATCTGGAAGATATTTTCTGTAAGTCTCAGGGTAATCATAAAGCAACAAATCTAAAGCAGAGTCTCAAAATACAAAGAAAGATGAAACAGATGATACCACCACAGAATACTACTAATTTACAAATGTAGGGAAAAGCAGAGGGGGAAAAAATGGAAATACAAAACTAGAAATCAATTAATAAAATGGGTATTACCAAGATCTTACATATCGATAATTACTCTGAACATTAATATATTGAGTTCAGCAATCAAAAGGAACATAGTGGCTAGTTAGATAAAAAACAAATAAGTAAATAAGGCCCAACTACATGCTGCCTACAGGAGACTCACTTCAGATTTAGAGATACATAGGAACTCAAAGTAAAGTGATGGAAAAGAAATTATGTGCACATGGAAGCAAAGAGAAAGGAAGGGTAGCTATACTTATATCCAACATAATAGATTTTAAGTCAAAAACAGTTATAAGAAACAAAAAGGTCATTACGTCATAAAGGAAATAATTCATCAAGAAGATATAACAATTGTAAATACATATACAACATTTGAACAACAAAATATATTAGGCAAATATTAACATACCTGAAGGAAGAAACAAGCAATACTATAATACAGGGGGTTTCATACTTTTAGCAATAAATAGATCTACAAGACAGAAAATCAACAACAAAACTTTGGATGTGAACCATACATTAGACAAATGAAACTAAGACATTTATAGAACATGCTATCCAACTTAACATAATCATTATACATTTTTTCAAGCACACATGGCACATTCTCAAGGATAGAACATATGACAGGACACAAAACAAGTTTTAACAAATTCAAGACTGAAATAATATCAAGTATCTTTTCCAACCACAATGGTATATAACTAGAAATCAGCAAAAAGAAAGATGGAAGATTTGCAAGCATATGCAAATTAAACAACATGCTCCCAAGCAACCAATGGGTCAGAGAAGAAATCAAAGGGGGACTCAAAAAAAATCTCAAAATAAATGAAATGGAAATGAAACATACCAAGACCTATGAGATGCTGCCAAATCTGTTCAGAGAGGGACGTTTACAGTGATAAATGCATGTATTAAAACAGAAAGATCTCAAACAATCTAACTTTACACCTCAAAGAACTAGGAAAAAAAAAAAAAAACCCAAACCTAGAAGGAAGGAAATAACAAAGGTCAGAAGAGAAATAAATGAAACAGAAACCCCCCCCCCCAAAAAAAATAGGAAACATCAAGAAAACTAAGCCAGTTTTTCTAAAAAATAAAGAAAATTAGCAATCCTTTAGTAAAACTAAAATTAAAAAAAGATAAGACACAAATAAAATCAGAAATGACAGAGACATTACAATTAATTCTACAGAAATACATAGGATTATAACAAACCACCATAACAATCATATGCCAACAAATTGGATAACCTAAAAAATGAATCATTCATAGAAACAAGTATCATACCAGTACTGACACATAAAAAATTTTTAAAACTAAACATACTAATGAAGAGCAAGATTTGAATCAGCCAAAAACCTCCCAACCCAGAAAAGCCCAGGACTAGACGGCTTCACTGGTGAACTCCACAAAACACTTTTTAAAAATTAATGCTAATCCTTCTGAAACTCTTCCAAAAAATAAAAATAAAAATAAGAGGAGAAGAATTCCAAACTCATTTTTGAGGCCAGAATCACCCTGACACCCAAGCTAGATAAGGACACTAAGCAAAAGAAAACTATCGCCAATTTACTGGATGACTGTAGATACAAAAATTCTTAACAAAATATTAGCAAACTGAGTTGACAAACACACTTTAAAAATGTATAACCAAGTGCAATTTATCCCTGGGATGTAAGGAAGAGTCAACATATGGAAATCAATCACTGTGATACAAATGTAAAGATATTTTTGTTTATGGACTGTTAATAGAATGAAAGGTAAAACTCATATGGTCATCTAAATAAATACAAAAAAACAGCATTTGACAAAATACAACATCCTTTCATGATCAACACACTGGATTTAGAAAGTACCTCAATATAATAAAGGCCGTATGCAACACACCCACACCTATCATTATACTCAACAGTGAAAAGCTGAAATATTTTTCTCCAAGATCAGCAACAAAACAAGAGTACCCACTCTCATCATTTTATTCAACATAATCCTGAATGTCCTAGCAAGAACAATTAAGTAAGACAAATAAAGGTATCCAAATTGGAGAGGAAAAAGTAACATTGCTGTTATTTGCAAAAGAGGATCTTACATATGGAAAATGCTAAAGACTCAACAGAAAAACTATTGGACTAAATCACTGAATTCAATAAAGTTGAAAAACATAAAATCAAGATACAGAAACTAGTTGCATTTCTATAAAATAATAGCAAAATATCTGAAAAAGAAAGAAAGAAGCCAATTCCATCACAATAGCACCAAAACAATAAAATATTGGAGTTTGCATTGTGGCTCAGTAGGTTAAGGACTCAACTGTTATCTCTGTGAGGATACAGATTCCAAACCTAGTCTCACTCAGTGGGATAAGGATCTGGCATTGCCACAAGTTGCAGTATAGGTTGCAGATGCGGCTCAGCTCTGATGTTGCTGTGCAGTGGCCTAGGCCTCAGCTGCAGCTCCGATTCAGCCCCTGGCCTGGGAACTTCCATATGCAGCAGGTGCAGCTGTAAAAAGAGAAAAAAAAATATATATATTGAGCAATGAATTTAACCAAGGAAGTGAAAGATCTGTAAAATGATAATTGTAAGACATGGTAAAAAATTTAAAAGACAAAAACAAATGTAAAGATATTTTTGTTTATGGATTTGAGAAATTAATATTGTTAACATGTTTGTATTACCCAAAGCCATCTATAGATTCAACATAATCTCTATCAAAATTCCATTGGGGGAGTTCCCATTGTGGCTCAGCAGAAACGAATCTGACTAGCTAGCATCCATGAGGATGAAGGTTCTATCTCTGGCCTCACTCAGTGGGTTAAGGATCCAGCAATGCCGTGGGCTGTGGTGTAGTTCACAAATGCAGCTTGAATCTGGCATTGCTGTGGCTGTAGCATAGGCCAGCGACTATAGCTCCAATTTGACCCCTAGCCTGGGAAACCATATGCCATGGGTGCGGCCATAAAAAAATATATTATTTTTTAAATTCCATTGGCATTTTTTATACAAACAGAAAAAACAATTCTAAAATTCGGATAATACCACAAAAGACCCTGATTGACCAGAGCAATTCTGAGAAAGAAAAACAAAGCCAGATGCATCCTCAGATTTCAAATGATACCACGAAGCTGTTGCAATTAAAACACTAAGGTATTGCTTGGCATAAAATTAGACACTTAGACCAATGGAATAGAATGAAGAACCTGAAAATAAACACTCATATATATGGTCAACTAATGTTTGACAAGGAAGTCAAGAAGACTCCAGGAAAGAATATTCTCTTCACCAAATGGTCCTGGGAAAACAGGATAATTCCATGCAAAAAAAAAAAAAAAATGCAATTGGACCGCTCTCTTATGCCACTCAGAAATTAAATCAAAGACCTAAACATATGACCATATTCCATAAAACTCACACAGGAAAACTAGGGGAGAAGCTCATTGACACTGGTCTTGGCAGTGAATTTTGGGATGTGACACTGAAAGCACAATCAACAAAAGCAGATATCAACAAGTGGGATTCCATCAAACTATAAAACCTCCATGCAGGAAAAGAAACAGTAAAGTGAAAAGACAACCTACAGCATGTGGGAAATGTTTGCAAACCATATATCAGATAAAAGGTTAATATCCGAAATATGTAAAGAGCTCGTGCAACTTAATCACAGAATAAGCAATCCAATTTTAAAATGGGAAGAGGATCTAAAAAGGAAACAGAATATCAAAAAGATATCTGCACTCCCATGTTTATTGCAGAATTATTCACAGTAGCCAAGATATGGAAACAAGTGTCTGTCAGTGGATGAATGCATAAAGGGCATATTATATTGCAATTAATATATAATTAAGTATATACACAACTGAATATTATTCAGGTGTGAGAAAGAAGGAAATCCTGCCATTTGTGACAACAAGAATGCCTTGAGGACATTATGCTGTGATAAATACTATATGATATCATTCTGCATGAAATATAAAAAAGCCAAAAAGAGAAAAGAGAAAGTAGAATGACAGCTACCAGGAGCTTGGTGGGAGGAAGAGGGGAGAAAACAGAGAGACGGTCATTTAAGGGTACAAACTTGCAACATGTAGATAAATAAGTCCTGAAGTTCTAATGCACAGCATAGTAATTATACTAAAAAATACTGGAATTCCCTGGTGGCTTGGTGGTTAGGGCTTTGGTGTTATCACAGCTGTGGCTTGGGTTCAGTACCAGGCCCAGGAACTTCCGCATGCTGCAGGAACAGCCAAAAAATTAAAACTAACTAACTAACTAAATAAATAAAACTGTATTATATACTTTCAAGTTGCTTATAGACCAGATTTCATTGCTTGCTCATCACAAGACATAAATGATAATTACGTGATGGGATAGGTTAGCTGACACCATAGTACATATATTGCAACACATAAATGTGTGCTAAAGCAGCAGTTGTACGCTTTAAACTTACACAATGTTATATGACAATTATATATCAATATAAATAAGTACATAGAAATAATTTTAAAAGAATATTAATTGGGGGGTTTGCCCTTCAGGTATTGATTTGTTAAGTGACAATAAAGAAGTTTGATACTGACTCAGGAGTAATAGATAGTTATATAAATCTCAGAAATTAACATAGATAAATATGGGAATTTGTCATATGAAAGTGGAAGTAAGGGACCTTATTCAAAAGATGATTTTTAAGACAATTAGTTTGCCTTTTAAAAAAATTTAAAAGATGCCCAGTTAGTTACATCAAAATAAATTCTAAATTAAAGATTTAGAACTAAAAATTAAAATCATCAAAAGAACTAAGAGCGGAGTTGGTAAATATGACTATAATGTGGAAACAGGCATTCACAAGTCTGACATAAATGTTAGAATTTTTTACTACACAAAAAATGAAAACTTTTAAACAACAACAAAAGAGCATAAACAAAGTCATTAAGCAAATGACACAATGGGGGAAATACTTTAAATATGTATGAAAAGGCTTACCACCCAAAATAAAAATGATCTAAATCTGTAAGAAACACACAAGTATCCCAATCAAAAATGGACAAAGGATATACACCGGTGATTCATAAAAGAATAAGTAAAAAGATCAAGATTCATATGGAAGGACTTAAGCCTCGCTAATGTCAAATAAATCATAAGGAAGACGATTTTTAACTCTAAGTAAAAGCTTGGTACTTGGAGAGCTGCTGCCTGTGAGAGAAAATAAACAGTCTATATTCAGCTGTAGAACTGGAGATCAGTACAACCACTCTGGAGAGCAAAGCGATGGTGTGTATCAAATACATACACCTTCCAACCTCCAATAAACACTCCAAGAAGACATGGTTAAGTATTAACAGTCTTAGAGATCGGGCCACATTGGAGCCAGAGCAGACTAGCTCTCTCCTTTTACACACGTCTCCCAACTCCATGTGCAGTGATTTCACAGTGATAGCTTAAAACCAACTCTAATGATAAGATTTGCGCACTGGAAATCAGCCGATGTTACAAATCTGGACTTTTTATTTCCAGAGAGCCAGTTGTTAAGGTTTCATTAGCACATTCCTGGTTAAGAGGCTAAGGGATCGCTTTTCTTCTACACTCTTGACACGTCCTCCACATGTGAGAAGCTACAGCATCTTAACACTCCTGGCACCGCCTTGCCACAGGGGAAGCTGACTGCTTTTGGAAGGAGAGATTGGGAATGCAGAGATGGACCGAGCCTCTCCCCTTTTTCTTGGAATGAGATGCTGCAGGACTTTCTATGCTGTCCCGGGGCCACATCTGCCACCCTGGGTAGAGACAGGTTACTCAGTGGAGTAGGTTCTATGCCACCATAGGTGTGAAGCTTTGCCTAACTCCAAACTTCAGTTTTAAAAAGTCTGCTTGAAGCAGACTATACACCACAATCTCCATTACCATCTTTTTCCAGTAACAAAGGTCATATTTTCTCCTTTCCAAATGCCTTATTCCTTCAGCTTCTTTATGAATTAATTCACCATTCTTATAGGAAGAGAAATATTAAGCTTCTTTAAATGCCTAAATGGCATCTCTCACAATGGGTTTATAAGGGGGAAAAAAATTCTCTATACCAACTTTAGACATCCATCAAAGAGATGGTAGGATTATCTGTCTGCCTGAATGGGAATCAGAGCAATATAATTTTTTGGAAACAGAATCAAAAGAAAATGGCCCTGTGCAAGAAGAAAAGAGTTCTGCTAATCTTGAAAGAAACCATCTCCCCAGGACCTAAAATTTTCCAGAATGATAGATGCAATTACCATGGCCAAGTTTTTTTGTTTGTTTGTTTGTTTTGCTTAAAATAAGACAAATTTATTATCTTACAGTTTTTAAGGTCAGAATTTTAAAGTGGGTTGTGTTCCCTCTGGATGCTCTAGTGGAGAATGTTTCCATACCTTTTCCAGCTTCTAGAGGCTGCCTGCATCCCTTGGCCCATCACCTCACATCGCTCTGATCTCTGATTCTATAATCACATCTTTGACTCCTCTGCCTCTCTCTTTCCCTTATAAGGAAGGACTTTGTAATTACATAGAGCCTACCCAGCCAATAATGCCCCTATCTCAACATCCTTAACTTTAATGACACTTCCTAAATGCTTTTTCATGTCCAAGATTTTTATACGTGCTCTATACACACTAATTTATTCAAATCTCACAACAGATCTGTGATGTGGGCATTTATTACCACCTTTTTTTATACACTTGACAGAGAAGTACAAATAAGTGAATTACTGAGCCTAGGGTAACACAACAGTGGAGCCAAGGATATTCAATCCAAGCATCTTTACCACAGACCCTATGCTCTTTCATCGCCGCCCTATACAATTCATAGGAACATAACACATAGGGGAAGGGTAAAGTTAAATACACTCTTTCGTAAAAACTCCAGGGGTTATCTATTTGCCTACACAAACATGTATGTCTAATCTGAACATTAACTCAATTTATTTTTCATACATTCTTGAAATTTAGGAAAGTACTCTAGGCTCAATCTGAGAAATCTCTTAGAGATATATGGGAATCATGTAGAGTTCAGTTTTCCAGGCCTTTTTCAAAGAGGAAAAATAACTGATAACCTTACTTTTTTTTTGGTCCTTTTTAGGGCCATACCTATAGCATATGGAAGTTCCCAGGTTAGGTGTCCAGTTGAAGCCAGAGCTGCCAGCCTACACCACAGCCACAGCAAGCAAAAAGTCTATTACAGAAAAGCAAATAGCTCCCAGCACAGACACTGGAAGGGAAGAGTCCCCCTGCCTTCTATTGTTCTATGGTGGCTTTTATCTCTTTAAAACAGGGGTACCAACATGGGGTCCTGCTATCAGTTCTTTAGAGTTAGGGTATGTTTCATAAGTTTTATGCTCCTTTTATTCTTCTTTCCCCTAGACTTAGAGTCACCACGCTTTACGTTTTTGGGGGTTTTGTTTTTTGTTTGTTTGTTTTTTGCTCACAGTCAAATGTATATGTCAGGGGTTAATGCCCACCTTGAAGTAAAACCAATGTACTTTCAATAGTTAATCTTCCAACAAGCAAGGCCTGTTTGTCTTGATTAGTTTTTACAAATATTAAGCCATGAACATTAATCAGGGAATATATTGAAACCCATGTTCCTACACTAACTACCTGAATTATTACTCTGCCTCACTATCACCTACCTTTAGGTCAGAAAATCTGGTGTGGTTTGTTCTGCCACAGGGAACAGAGAATTGGATCAGATGGATCTCAGTATCCTCAATGCCCCCAGTTCAGCGTGAAGTTAGCCACTCTGCTGGAGTCGATCATTACTCAAGGCGATGATCTGGTTTGGGGAAAATGGGATGGGATGGAGCAGTGAATTCCTCTCTGGGCATCCTGGTCCCTGACAAGCAAGGAGTTTGCCTAGTACTATCCACTCACCTGATTTTTCACTGAAGTCCTCCAGTGAGCAACATCCAGGACAAAATAAGCTAAGTCACTCTGAGAATGGTATTGAAAATAATTTAGAGCATTTTACTCTAACTCTCTCCATTATATTTTATGAGAGGAACTGAAAGAGGTTAATTGTCTTCCCAAAGCCACACCTAGTAACTTGCTAGAACTAACTCAGAAATCTCTCATCTTTTAACGACTCTAGACTGTCTTCTGATGATACTGGTGGTAGCTACTCTATTTGAAAATCAGATCTTCCTGCCAACAAAAAATCACCAATGTGTTGGGTGTTTTTAGATAATAAAATAGTCATTATAATTACAAAAAAAATTACAAAAAAATTTAAAAAAAAAGAAAAGAAACAAAGTTCAAGAGATGTGGCTCCATTTTGATATTTGGATTTATAAAATCTCAGCAAGAAGCAACACCAGAGATTTTTAAGAGCCTACTTTTCATGTAGAAAACCTACCCATCCACTAAAATGCTTAGATCCTTTGAACTACTGAAAATAAATTAAGCCACACATATAATCAAGGGAACAATTTCCCCATGGGAATTTCCTTTCTCTACGGTGAACTTTGCCAAATAAACTATGACTTGGGGAAAGTTTACAAATCAGTTTCAATTAGTGTAGTGAGGTTTCTAAAAAGGTTTTTGCATCCAACAATGAGACAGTAAGAGGAGAAATGTGAAGGGAAAAAATAAAGGAAACTTTTTCTGGACTGGGCTACTGAGAATATAAAGAAGAAAAAGGACTAGACAGGGAACCAGGACACCTAGGCACTAGCTCTGGTTTAGTAATTAACTAATTTAAACCATGTCATTTTTACCTCTCCCCTTCTCACTCTCCCTGTTCCCACTTCCATAGGAAATGACCAAATTGGGTTAAACTATTTCCATTGTACTTTCCAATTCATGGATTCATGTTATTTCATGGATTTAGGTATAACTCACTTGGTCTCCCTGTGTCTCAGTCTCTCCGTTGAAAATTATAGTGGTAATAATAATAATAGGATATGACAAGAATTTCCTTAGAGATGTCATCAAACCGTCAACTGAAAAGAAAACACATAACATGAGAGCTGTGAGTTTCAGTTTTTTTGGAGGATTTACTGAGATCTGTAGCCTGAAAGACAACCTCTCAGATGGGGCTAAGGAACCGCTCCAAAGATGTAGGATGAAGACGTCAGTATATATGTGATTTTGGAGAAGGGCTACATGCAATCAAGCAGACATCTGGGTAGGAGGTACCTGTTAGTCATGAGGCACAGGTTAATAATTTAGTGCTGGGAAGTGAAAGAAATTAGGTTCATCAATTTTTCTCTCCTGAAAATATCTAACCGGCGGGAATGCTGTTCTGCCAGTTTCCCAGAGCACAGGGTGCTTTATTCCTGATCTCCAACCTGAACTCTTTTCAGGGTGTGTTGAAGGTCTGCAACTGCTATGGCTCAGGACTCAATCCTCCTGAAGCAGGATAGTGAACCACATTCTTTAATTGGCACATCCAGCCATTCATTTATCCATTTATTCAACAAATCAGATTGAATGCTATTATGTGCCAAACACATAATCCTTAGACTCACGGAGGTTACACCTTCATAAACCCACCAGGAAATATGGACATGGTCACATATAATTAACAAATAACACTTGATATGTAATCAGATAGTAGTAAGTCCTACGAAGAAAAATAAAACAGGTTAACAGTGATAGTCAATGCCGCTACGTATTACTTTATCAAAGATAGTAAGGAAAGGCCATCTCTCGCCAACATCTGTGTGCTGTCTTGAGAACAAGGGGAGGAGAGAAGGAAATATAAGGAAAGCAGTTAGATGACCATCACCATAAAATCCAGTCAAGAGATGAGTTCCCAAATAAAAAGACAGCCCCTCCCTCCCTCATATAAGGATATAACATCTAGAGCTTTTGTAGACGTCATAAGAGAAGAGTCAAAAGAATTGAAGAGGCACCAACCAGGTGTTCTGGCATCACAGAACCAACAAAACAACCCTGGCACCACTGATCTCCATATTTATCATTGAATAAGCAACTACTGTTATTCTGACTTAAAGCAGGGGTTGGCAAACATTTTCTGCCAAGAGTTACATTCTTCTTGGCTGCACCCTCAGCATGCGGAAGTTCCTGGGCCAGGGATCAAACCCATGCCACAGCAGCTACCCAAGCTGCTGCAATGACAATGCCAGACCCTTAACTCACTGTGCTACAAGAGAACACCTAAGGATTACATATCAAAGAGTTAAGTTTTGCAGACTATACAGTCTGTAGCAATTACTCTACTTTGCCACTGCAGTACAAAAGCAACCATTGATAACCCATAAAATAATGGATATGGAGATAGTCAAATGCAGCTTTATTTATGGACACCAAATTTGGATTTCATATAACTTTCATGTGTCACAAATTGTTATTCTTCTTTTACTTTTTAAACCATTTAAAAATGTGCAAATCACTCTGAACTCATAGTCATTACATAAAAAGGTTAGACATGGCTAAGTCATATCTCAGTGCCCAGATAACTAATGTCTAGGAATGGAAATGAGGCAGAATATTAACCCAGGTAGTCAATGTAGGGACATGGGCTTCGATGCATCCTTTGATATAGCCATTGATTAACATTTGTGTCTTAAGGGCTCCAAGGAGTAACATCCCCACAGGCCTTCTTTACTATAGGAAGTGCACCTATACCCAGATGGACATTAATCCCTAATCCCCTGTGACTCAGTTTATGGGAAGAAAAGGGCAAAGAAACTATGAGACTTACAGGACATTTCCACCCCTAAGACCCTATTGGACAAGGACTGATATAGGTAATTGAGCAAGGCCAACGGGAGAAAACCACATCTTCCCAGACCTCACATTGGTTCCCCCCCCCATCTTTAAGAAATAAAAACTCCTATAGGACTATAGAGAAAGGGGGCTCTTCTCCACCCTCCCAGCAGCCCTAGGAGCTATTTGCTTTCCTTTAATAAAGACTTTGCTTGCTTGCTGCCTGTGTGTTCGTGGAGTTCACTCTTTGTCTACCGTGAACAAGAACCAAGATTCCAGTATCATCTTCCTAGCATCAGAAGCATCTTATAAAACTATTCAGATGTTCCCCTTGTGGCATAGCAGAAACAAATCCAACTAGTATCCATGAAGATGTGGGTTTGATACTTGGTCTCACTCAGTGGGTCAGGAATCCAACATTACCATGAGCTGTGGTGTAGGTCACAGGTGTGGCTTGGATCCCACATTGTTGTGGCTGTAGCGTAGGCCAGCAGCTGCAGCTCTGATTTCACCCCTAGCCTGGGAACTTGCATATGCCATATGCAAGGGTGGAGCCATAAATAAATAAATACATAAATAAACAAACAAAACTATTCAGACTAATACTTAATGGTTAATATTATATTTATTGCATTTCACCTCCCAGTTATTTCCATTATAACCATATCCCTTAATTCCATGAAATAAAGCTGCTACTGCAGAATTTGAGATTCTCAGCCATATTAATGCTATAGAGGAGCAAAAGGAAGTTGAAAAGTCTTTTGGGAACTCCCACAAGATCAAATTGATGAGGGAGAACAAAGCAAAACATAATCTTCTGTCTCCAAGTACCATTATCTTTCCATATACTGCAGCGTGCTGACACCAAGAAATTAAGTGAATGAACCAAAGTTTGCACAGGTACAAGGTGATAGAGTGGAGATTACAGTCAGGTGATTCTTTCCTTAAGTCTACGGACGTCATATGACAGGCTACTGAAAAAAAGGAGAAGTGAAGCTCAAATTTTAACATTCTCCAAAATACAGATAACTACGTGTGTATGTATGGCTGTGACTGATACCATGAAATATAAGAGGTCATCTAAAATACAACAGAAAGCAGGAATGTTAACTTTTGCTCAAGTCCTTTCAGTTGACCAAAATCAGAATGCATATTTTGTCAACTTGTTCTTTCTAATTTTTTTCATGTTTTCTATTTTTATCCTATCCCTTATTTCACTTTCCTGCCCCACAACCTCCTCATGGTGATTTTCACCTCTGCATTTCTGAGGGTGTAGATGATGGGGTTCAGCATGGGGGTGACCACCGAGTAGAACACAGCCACCAGTTTGTCCTCGGTGAAGGTGGAAGGGGGGCCGCATGTAGAGGAAGATGGCAGGTCCAAAGAACAACACGACCACCGTGATGTGAGAGGCACAGGTGGAGAGGGCTTTGCACCTTCCCTCTGCAGAATGGTTCCTCAAGTTGACCAGGATGACGATATAGGAGGTCACCAAGATGAGGAAGGAAAGGAAAGAGATTAATCCACTGTTGGCCAACACAAGAAGCCCCTCCACAGATGTGTCAGTGCAGGCGAGCTTGAATAAGGGGTGGAGGTCACAGAAGTAGTGGTCAATCACATTGGAGAAGGGCAATTGGATGGTGGCAATAATCTGAATCATGGAGTGAATTATGCCCCCCAGCCAGGAACCAGCCACCAGACGGTGACACACAGCCCGGCTCATCATGACTGTGTAGTGAAGGGGTTTGCAGATGGCCACATAGCGGTCATAGGCCATTACTGTGAGCAAGAAGATCTCAGTAACGCCAAAGAAGTGGAAGAAGAATATCTGAGCCACACAGCCCTCCAGGGAGATGGTTTTAACCTTGGAAAGCAAGTCTGCGATGAACTTGGGGGCAACAGTAGAGGAGTAGCTGATCTCCACCAGGGACAGGTAACTCAGGAAGAAGTACATGGGGGAATGCAGACTCTGACTGACTTTGACCGTCAGAACAATGAGGCCATTGCCCACCACCGTGGCCAGGTACACAGGAAGAAACACTGCAAAGCACACCCTCTGCACCTCTGGATCCTCAAAAAGACCAGTGATAATCAACTCAGTCACATTATTTGTAGTTGCCATGGAATCCATTCAGGTGTGCTTGACAGGAGGTAATGAGAAACCTGCAATAAAACACTGACTGTAACTAAATTCACTTCATATATAGCATGTTAGACAGTGTGAACAACTTCATAATATACTAATCATGATATCATTCACTTAGCTAATATGAATTCATTCAGCATTAAATATTAGCAATCTAACAACCATGTCTATATTAGAAAATTAAGGCTCAGAGAATTGTTTACTTACCTAGCATCACATCTGAAAGTGAAAGACAAACACCATATGATGCCACTAATATGTGCACTCTAAAATATCGCACAAATGAGCCTATCCACAAAACAGAAACAGACACACAGACATGAAGGACAGACTTGTGTTTGCCAAGGGGCGCCAGAAGTTGGATGGACTGGGAGTTTGGGATTAGTAGATGCAAACTATTGCTTTTAGAATGGAGAAGCAATGAGGTTCTGCTACGTAGCCCAGGGAACTATATCCAGTCTCTTGGCATAGACCATGATGGGAGATAATGTAAGAAAAAAAATGCATGTATGTATGACTGGGTCACTTTGTTGTACAGCAAAACTTGGCATAACATTGTAAATCAACTATACTTCAATTTAAAAAAGAAGAAAAAATGCTATACCAACCTAAATACCCATCAAAGGTGGAGTAGGATTATCCATCTGCCTGAATGAGAATCAAGAGTAATATAATTTCTTGGAAATAAAGTAAAAAGAATAGGAATTGCCCTTTTCATGAAAAATGGGGGTTCTGCCATTCAACAAAACAAAGAAACCATCTACCCAAGAGCTAAAGTTCCAGAAAGGTAGGTACGGCAGAGAAATTCCACTGATATCCATGCCAAACACAAGCAATATTGCTAAATGCATCATAGCATGGGGTGCTTTTCAGAGAGGCAGTGATGTTGGCAGCAGTCACCCAAAATCATTAAAAATATCTGGCACCACCTCTCACCTTGGAAAATCAAGTAGCTAAATGGTTAAAAGATAAGATGGTGAGACTCAAGAACCACCTATTACTACATCCTCCCTCAGATACCCAAGGAAAAGATTTGGACAAAGATTAGAGTTGAAGCTATAGAATAACAGAAAACCTGCAGGCAAGCATGATTTTTTTCTTTTCTTTTCTCTTTTTTTTTTTTTTTTTTTTTTTAGGGCCATACCCGTGGCCTATGGAGGTTCCCAGGCTAGGGGTCAAATCAGAGCTACAACTGCCGGCCTGCACCACAGCCACAGCAACACAGGATCCAAGCCGCATCTGCAACCTACACCACAGCTCACTACAAAGACAGATCCTTAACCCACTGAATGAGGCCAGGGATCGAACCCGCAACCTTATGGTTCCTAGTCAGATTCATTTCCACTGCGCCACGACGGGCACTCCCTGAAAGACACTTTGAAGACACCATCAGCCTCCAAGATGCCCAGGTTCCTAGCTGTGACGTTATATTTGATCCCCACCTCCCTTTCAGTCCCATACCCAGCCATCACCATTAAGCTTATCTTTAAACACCTCTCCTGAGTGCTGTCTTTTCTCCAGTCTTCCTGATACCCCCTTCTTACCTGCAGTCACCTGATGCCTAAATTACCAAAACCTCTCAGCCTCCAGATGAAGTTTCCTAGACCCTCTTTCTTCAGATCCTCCACTGCTTGAGAATAAATGGGGAAAGCCTAAACTCCCCTGATTTACTTTTAAAGACTTTCACAGACTGAGCCACCTCAGCTATCACCTTCTTACCCCTTAAATCTCAACTCAGCTTTGTTCACCTCAGGGTTCTCTCTCCCTCCCACAAAACCCCTCCTGGTCATTCCTACCACAGAGCTTCCTTTCACCAGAAATACTTCTCTTTTTCTCTTCCAATACTACTCTCCTTCCAACCCAACCCTTTTTATTCAATGAAGCTTACATTTAATATTCCTACCATACGTGTCTTCTCTGAGCATTTACAATACTGTGGTGATTGTTCTTAAATGTAAATCTCATCATGTTACTTCTCTACCTAAAAATCTAGCAACACCTCCCCATTGCCCACAACATAAAATATCATATTCTCATTATGGATTCCAGGTCCTTCTTGAACTGGCTGCTGCCTATCTTTGCACACTTTTTTTTTTCATTACCCTAATGAAAATTACATAGCTATTTCTTAACATAAAGTTCCTTTCTTTCATCTTTGTATTTAGTATTCCTTCTTTAGAAATGACAATGAAGAGCCTCGCAACTATAGAAATAATATATTATCTCCTTTGTACTCCCACAGTACTTTATCACACTTCTTTTAGCGTGATGAACAGATCATTTTATCACTGGAGCTTCTGGGTCTATACAGACAATCATATACATCCAAAAATTATCTGCTTGATATTTTTTTAATAATGATTTTTATTTTTCCATTATATTTAGTTTACAGTGTTGTCAATTTTCTACTGTACAGGAAAGTGACCCAGTCACACATCCATACATACATTCTTTTTCTCATGTTATCCTCCATCATGCTCCATCATAAGTAACTAGACACAGTTCCCAGTGCTATACAGCAGGATCTCATTCCTTATCCATTCCAAAGGCAATTGTTTGCATCTATTAACCCCAAGTTCCCAATCCGCGCCCACCCCCCCTTGGCAACCACAAGTCTATTCTCCAAGTCCATGAGTTTCTTTTCTGTGGAAAAGTTTATTTGTGCTGTATATTAGATTCCAGATATAGGTGATATTATATGGTATATGCCTTTCTCTTTCTGACTTACTTCACTTAGTATGAGACTCTCTAGTTCCACCCATGTTGCTGCAAATAGCATTGTTTTGTTCTTTTTTATGGCTGAATAGAATTCATTGTGTATATATACCACATCTTCCTAATCCATTCATCTGTCAATGACATCTAGGTTGTTTCCATGTCTTGGCTATTGTGAATAGTGCTGCAATGAGCATACTGGTGCATGTGTCTTTTTCAAGGAAAGTTTTGTCCAGATATATGCCCAAGAATGGGATTGCTGGGTCATATGGTAGTTCTATATTTAGTTTTCTGTGGTACTTCCATACTGTTTTCCCTAGTAGTTGTGCCAATTGACATTCCCACCAACAGTGTAGGAGGGTTCCCTTTTCTCCACACCCTCTCCAGCATTTGTAATTTGTGGACTTATTAATGATGGCCATTATGACAGGTGTGAGGTGGTACCTCATGGCAGTGATTTGCATTTCTCCAATAATCACTTATGTTGAGCATTTTTTCATGTGCTTGTTGGCCATCTGTATTAGCTTCTTTGGAAAAATGTCTATTCAGATCTTTTGCCTCTTTTTCAATTGGGTTGTTGGTTTTTTCACTGTTGGGATGTATAAGATGTATATCTTAGAGACTAAACCTTTGTCAGTTGCACCATTTGAAACCCTTTTCTCCCATTGCATAGGTTGTCTTTTTGTTTTTTTTGGTTTTTGGGTTTTTGGTGTTTTTTTTTTTTATGGTTTCCTTTGCTGTGCAAAAGTCTGTGACTTTGATGAGGTCCCTTTGGTGTATTTTTGCTTTTATTTCTGCTGCCTTGGGAGACTGACCTAAGAAAACATTTGTAAGGTTGATGTCAGAGAATGTTTTGTGTATGTTCTATTCTAGGCATTTGATAGTGTCTTGTTTTACATTTAAGTCTTTAAGCCAGTTTGAGTTTATTTTTGTGCATTGAGTGAGAGTGTGTTCCAGTTTCATTGATTTACATGCGGCTATCCTGTTTTACTAGCACCAGTTGCTGAAAAGACTGTCTTTTCCCATTTAATATTCTTGCCTCCTTTGTTGGAGATTAATTAACCATAGGTGTCTGGATTTATTTCTGGGTTCTCTATTCTGTTCCATTGGTCTATATGTCTTTTTTGGTACCAGTACCACACTGCCTTTATTATTGTGGCTTTGTAATATTGCCTGAAGTCTGAAAAAGTTACGCCTTCTGTATCTGCTTAATATTCTTTTTTTTATTTGTTTTTTGGGTTTTTTTTCTTTTTTTTGTCTTTTTGCCTTTTCTAGGGCTGCTCCCGCGGCATATGGAGGTTCCCAGGCTAGGGGTCGAATCGGAGCTGTAGCCGCCAGCCTACACCAGAGCTACAGCAATGCCAGATCCGAGCCACATCTGTGACCTTCACCGCAGCTCACAGCAATGCCAGATTCTTAACCCACTGAGCAATGCCAGGGATTGAACCCGCAACCTCATGGTTCCTAGTCGGATTCATTAACCACTGAGCCATGACAGGAATTCCATGTATCTGCTTAATATTCTTAAGTCTGTGTTACTACTGTGGTTTTGGTTGATAATTATAGCTAGCATTGCAACATTACTTATCATTTGCTCCATTTACATTAATTCACTTAATTCTCACAACAAACCTGTGATATAGGTACTATTATAATCACCACTTTTTTAATACATATGAGGAAACAGAAACAGACAAGTGAATTAACTAGTTGAAGGTTACACAGCAGTGGACTCAACATTTCAATACAAGCAACCTAACCACAGATCCTGTACTCTTTAACCAACACTCTATACATTTCAAGGTAATGCATAGGTGAAGAATTAAAATTAAATATGCCCTTTTGACATAAGTCCCAGATATATTTATTTATCAACAAAGATATCTACTTATTATCCAGGCATGAACTCAATCTATTTTTATCCATTCCTGAAATTAAGGAAAATATAGTAGGTCCAATCTAAGAGATCACGCAGAGAGGAGAATTACACAGGGTTTTTCTGGGCTTTATCCAAAGGAGGCAGAATAACTGATTGTCTTTCTTTTGCAAAAACAACCTTTTCCTTGTCTGTCATCTCTGCCTTTTCTATATTCCTCTCTCTGCCACCTATCCTCAGCCATCCCCACTGTCTCTCCCACTTAAATGGTAATAAACACCTCCTCACTCCCCACAATACTGCCTCACCAAGAAGCATGGGCAGCCGGGGCGGAATATGATCAGCATGTAGAAAGCCTAAATCAGCCTTCGTGCATGTAGTCCCTACATCAAGTAACCTGTGGGACTCTGGACCAGAACATAATAATAGACAGCAGACGATGGCCAGAGAGAGCTTCGTGTGCCAGTGTACTGATCTCAGAGGAAAGTAAAGGCACCTTCGCTGCAATCACATGTTCCCACTTGGTAATCCCATAGAGTACTGCACAGAATCACAAAAGTGTAAAGGATTTAAAATCACCAAACATTATGTTACATATAGTTTACAATAAAGGCTAATGAATGAATTCATTGCCCTGTTCCCTCTCCCCACCCCAAAAAAACAATCTTCAAAACTAACTGCCTGTTCAAAGGAACACTTGTGGCTGAAAGAAAAGAACTGACTTGCCCAACTTCCTACTGTAGCTTAGAAACCATGCACCGTACTTCCAGTCCTGTCACCTACCTTAGGTCAGAAAATCTAGTGGGGCTCATCCGCCTTAGAACAAGGAACTGTACCAGATGGATATCAAACGCATTCAAGTACCTCCAATTCAGCATGAAGTTAGCCGCTCCTCCGGAGTCGATCATTATGCAGGGAGACAATCTGGTCTGGAGAAAATGCGATGGGATGGAGCACTGGATTCCTCTCTAGGAATACTAGTCCCTGACAAGAAAAGCATTTTGGCTAATACACATGCAGCTGATTTTTACACTGAAAGTCCCCCAAATGAGCAAAGTCTACGTCACACTCAGCTAAGCCACCCTGAGAGTGGAGTTGAAAAGATTTAGAGAAATTTCACTCCATCCTCTTCTGTCATAGAGGAGATGACAGAGGCTGAGCAATGTTAATTGGATCCCAAGCCACACACTAGGTACATGTCAGGTTACTCAGCAATCTGCTCTTTCAACAAAACTAGACTACCTTCTGATGGTACTAGCTGGTTGCTGCTACAGTGACTCAATAATCAGATCTTGTCCCCAAGAAAAAAATCACCAATGCTCCTGGGAAGTTCAGAAAATAAAATAGATGATAGCTAAGATGAATCACAAGAAAAAGGAAAATACAAAATAATCTGGACCTGGGTTGACATTTGGGTTTATAACACATAAGAAATACACACAAGCCCAGGAAGCAGCAACCCCAGAGATTTTGAGATTCTGTTTTTTCCTGTAGAATAACCTACCTACCTACCTACTGAAAGTTCAAGGGTTTTGATTAAAGGCTTGGATCCATGGGCAGTTTAATATAAATTGAGCGACACACTGTGATTGAAGAAACAACTTCCCCATGGAATTCCTTTTCTCTCAGGTGAAAGTTTTGCTACATAAACTATAACTTGGGGAAATATTCAGAATTAGTTTAGTTTGATTTCTATAAAGTTTTTGCACCCAATAATGAGGTGATAAGGGAAGAAACTTGAAAGTAAGATGAAGGAAAATTTGTTCTTAGAGTGTACTACTGAGAATGAAAAGGAGAATGAATAGAGAAGGAAAAAGTAAGGCTGGAGAGGGAGCCAGGGCGACAGAGTTCAGTAATTGATGCAGTAATTGATTCAGGTTCAGTAATTGATTAACTCAAGCCATGTCATTTTGCCTATCCACATCTTACTTTCTCCTGTTTCCACTTCCACATAAAAGGACAGAGTTGGGCTAGACTATATCCATCGTTCCTGCCAATTCCAACATTTGTGGGTTCAGGAATACTTCACTTTGTCTCCTGGTGCCTCTGTCTCCCCATCAATGCCTGGAACATAGTATTTGCTCTTTAGGTCATTGATGAATTCTTAAAAGAACCTGATAGCCCTGAAATGGGTGGATGATTAGTAAATTATGCCACAATTTGATGTCATGATATAACCAAGCAATAGAAATCATGCTTATAAACCAATTACATGGGTAATAGAAATCATGCTTATAAACCAATTACATGGGTAATAGAGCGTAATAGACTGCCTGAGGCTATTTGCCAATCCTTACATCCATCACCCCTTTCCTCTTTAGGAACAGGGCAGCATCCTGATTTTTAGCAGAACATAATTCCGTATCGAATAAAATGTTCTGGTTTCGAGTCTTCTCTACAGTTTAAAGGTAATCTTGTCACTAACTTCTATCAAGTAAGATGAAAGTAAAAGTGCTATGTGGCACGTTTGAAAAATCTAAAAAGAAAGTGATCCGTTTGCTGCACTATATAAACTTTTTGTAGCATTATCTGTTGCCTAAAAAAAATACATTTTCATGGGTTTTTATTTTATGTCGTGACAAAATTAACAGTTGAGAACCAAACTAACCATGTGGTCCCCAGTGCTAAGTGATACAATTAGATGGTTACAACTTCGGTGGATCAAGATGGCGTTTTTAAATTTCACAAACTCTGCCTCTTAAAACAAAGGGGAAAATGCTTTCCTTTGATTCCTGCGTTTTTTCCAGTGAGACCAGGACAAAGTGATTAATTATCCCTCAATAGACCCACCACGTCTCATCCTTCAGTAGATGAGGTAAATCCTGAGAATTTCAACAGTTTAGTAGAAGCACATCTTAACTGACCATGCAGAATCCAATGACCAAGTTCACTGATGGCATTCTTTCTACAGCTCTCAGAGTGGAAACCAAAGATACACATGAGTAAGAGGCTCCTATCACAGCCTGCATCCTAAAGCCCAACCCTGCTACAAGCAAACATTGAGAGAAAGGAAGGGGCACTCCCCTGTGGTTAGTTCTGGACCAAATGTTTTTAAATATACATAAACAAAACACAGTTGACCCTTGAACAACACAGGAGTTGTAGCACTGATCCCTTGCTCAGTCAAAAACCTGAGTATCATTTTTGACTCCCCCCAAATTTAACTGCTAATGGCCTAGTGTTGACTGGAAGTTCTGCCAATAACATAAACAGTCAGTTAACCTTATATCTTGAATGTTAGATGTATTGTGTACTGTATTCTTGCAACAAAGTATGCTAGAGAAAAGAAAATGTTATGAAGGAAATCATGGGAGAGAAAATACATTTAAAGTCCTGTGTTGTCTTCATCAATATTGTAAGTTGGTGTCATCTGTTTATAAGATGAATCTGTCCACATCTACATCAGGATGGCCTAATATGATACACAGCACTATAGATGTCATATGTAACACCAACACCAGACATCAAAAGTAAAAAGAGAATATGAAAAAGAAATTGGTCATTATAGGTATAATGATTCATGCATGGATAAAGCAGCAGCAGCAGTATGACTGCTTTATGGTACCCCAGTGTAATCAATTACTTCATGGTAGCCTAGTTTATATACGAATGAATAAGTTGTTATAAAATTTTTATGGCGGAGTTCCCTTTGTGGTGCGACAGAAACGAATCTGATTAGGAACCATGAGGTTTCGGGTTTGATCCCTGGCCTCGCTCAGTGGGTTAAGGATCCGGCATTGCCGTTGAGCTGTGGTACAGGTTGCAGATGAGGTTTGGATCTGCCATTGCTATGGCTCTGGCATAGGCCGGCAGCTACAGCTCCAACTAGATCCCTAGCCTGGGAACCTCCACATGCTGCGGGTGCAGCCCTAAAAAGACAAAAACAAAACAAAATAAAATAAAATAAAATTTTTATGGCATACAGTATTACAGTCATAGCCATAATGTAGTGCTGGAAACATTGTTACTTTGTTTAATCTACCTACACAGATAGGCTCCTATGCAGTTTTTCCAATTGCGAGAGAGGCATACCGCAGAGTAATATAATCCTTTGAAAGCAAAGTAATAAAACTGTAAGAAAACTAACACCTTTTTTTTTTTGTCTTTTTGCTATTTCTTTGGGCCGCTTCTGTGGCATATGGAGGTTCCCAGGCTAGGGGTCCAATCAGAGCTATAGCCACCGGCCTACACCAGAGCCACAGCAACTCGGGATCTGAGCTGCGTCTGCGACTTACACCACAGCTCACGGCAACGACAGGTCCTTAACCCACTAAGAGAGGCCAGGGATCAAACCTGCAACCTCGTGGTTCCTAGTCAGATTCGTTAACCACTGCGCCACAACGGGAACTCCACACATTATTAATTTTATATTGATGTCCTTCGCCTGTGCCTGTGTAAGAGGCCACTCACTTCAGTACAAGTCTTGCATGTGATGTTTTACATGATGAACAATCAGGCCATGCTGACAACGACGCAAGAAGTTTCACACGGTCCTTCCACAGCCTTAACGGATTTTCACACAGACACCATATACACACACCACAGATATGTTTATTAACCGCATGGCATGCTGATTATTTACTCTTCACTAAATGGAAGTGGATCACATAAAGGTCTTCACGTTGAGTAGGCTGAGGAGGTGGAGGGGTTGGTCTTGCTGTCTCAGAGGTGGCAGAGGAGAAGGTGGAAGCAGAGGCAGGAGAGGCAGGTGCACTTGCGGTTACTTTACAGAAATACATCCTTTCTGTCCAACTTTTTGCTTTTCATTTCTCTAAAAAATGATTCTAGGAGTTCCCGTCGTGGCACAGTGGTTAACGAATCCGACTAGGAACCATGAGGTTGCCGGTTCGGTCCCTGCCCTTGCTCAGTGGGTTAACGATCCGGCGTTGCTGTGAGCTGTGGTGTAGGTTGCAGACGCGGCGCGGATCCCGCGTTGCTATGGCTCTGGCGTAGGCCAGTGGCTACAGCTCCGATTGGACCCTTAGCCTGGGAACCTCCATATGCCACAGGAGCGACACAAAGAAATAGCAAAAAGACAAAAAAAAAAAAAAAGATTCTATATGGTACTAATCCTTCTTTTGCTGATTGCATTAGTTTCTGTGCCCATATCATAGAAGGGTCCATGACAAAAAAGATGTCAAAAGCAGTCCTGAATAATCAGAACCCTCCTGCCAGACTGTCTAATGTCAATTTGTTTTCTGGCTCTGCTTCTTCTACGTCCTCTTCCTCATCATCTGGCACTGGTTTGGAAGCACTCATTTCCATCAAGTTATCTTTTGTTAATTCCTCTGGTGGGAATTACTATCTATCAGCTCTTGAATTTCTCCAAGATCCATATCTTAAAGCCCTTATCCCCGCCCACTTTTTTTTTTTTTTGCTGTATCCACAATCTCTTCCATGATTTTTTTTTGTCTTTTTGCCTTTTCTTGGGCCGCTCCCGCAGCATATGGAGGTTCCCAGGCTAGGGGTCGAATCAGAGCTGTAGCTGCCAGCCTATGCCAGAGCCACAGCAACGCGGGATCCGAGCCGCGTCTGCAACCTACACCACAGCTCACAGCAATGCCGGATCGTTAACCCACTGAGCAAGGGCAGGGAGGGAACCCGCAACCTCATGGTTCCTAGTTGGATTCATTAACCACTGAACCAGGACGGGAACTCCCCATGATTTTCTTGATTGGCTCTGATGTAAATCTTGTGACGTCATGAGCAACATCGGGACACATTTTTCTTTTCTCTCTCTTTCTTTCTTTCTTTCTTTCTTTCTTTCTTTCTTTCTTTCTTTCTTTCTTTCTTTCTTTCTTTCTTTCTTTCTTTCTTTCTTTCTTTCTTTCCTCCCTTCCTTCCTTCCTTCCTTCTTTCTTTCCTTCTTTCTTTCTTTTTGCTTTTTAGGGCCTAACTCACAGCATATGGAGGTTCCCAGGCTAGGGGTCCAATCAGAGCTGTAGCCACCAGCCTATACCACAGCAACACAGGATCTGAGCCGCATGTGTGGCCTACATCACAGCTCATGGCAACAGCAGATCCTTAACCCACTGAGCAAGGCCAGGGATCAAACCCACAACCTCATGGTTCCTAGTCCGATACATTTCTGCTGCACCACAGCAGGAACTCCTGGACAGTTTTCTTCAGCAGGAATTTATTGTTTCATGGCTGATGGCTTTCACAGTTTCTTCTATAACAATGATGGCACTTTCATTGGTATAATCTTTCAACTTTCATGGTGTTTCCTCCATTGGGATTCTCTTTCATAGTGCCGACAATCTTTTCCATAGAGTACTGCATGTAATGAGTCTTTTTTCCCATTTTTTTAAAGTTATATTGAAATACAGTTGATTTGCAATGTTGTGATATTTCTGCTGTATGACAAAGTGATTCAGTTATACATATATACATAGCCATTCTTTTTCAGATTCTTTTCCCATTAAGGTTATCACAGAATATTGGGTAGAGTTTCCCGTGGTCCCTATTTTTATCTATTTTATATATAATAACGTATATATGTTACTCCCAAATTTTTAATTTATCCCCCTCTACCCAACCTTTCCTCTTTGGTAAACATAATTTTGTTTTCTATGTCTGTGTTTCTTCCTCTGTTTTGTAAATAAGTTCATTTGAATCATCTCATTAGATTCCATATATAAGTGACATCATGATACTTTTCTTTATCTGACTTACTTCACTTAGTATGATAACTTCTAGGTCCATCCATATTTCTGTAAATGGCATAATTTTATTTATTTTATGGCTGAGTAATATTCCATTATGTATATATATACCACATCTTCTATTTCCCTTCATCTGTTGCTGGACATTTAGGTTGTTTCCATGTCTTGGCTATTGTAAATAATGAACATTGGAGTGCGTGAGTCTTTTTCAGTTATGATTTTCTCTGGTTAGATGCTGAGGCAAGAGATGGCTGGATCATACGGTAGCTCTATTTTTAGTTTTTAAAGGAACCCCCTCACTGTTTTCCATAGAGGCTGTACCAATTTACATTCCCACCAACTGTGCAAGAGGATTCCCTTTTCTCCACACCCTCTCCAACATTTATTATTTGTAGACTTTTTGATAATAGCTATTCTGACAGGTGGCAGTTTTGATTTTCATTTGTCTTAACAATGAGTGATGTTGAGTACTTTTTCATGTGCCCTTCAGCCATCTGTATGTCTTTTTGAAGATATATCTACTTAGATCTTCTGACTATTTTTTGATTGGGTTGGTTTGTTTGTTTTTTGATTTTGAGCTGTACGAGCTGTTTGTACATTTTGAAAATTGATCCCTTGTCAGTTGCATCATATGCAAAGATTTTCTCTCATTCCATAAGTTCATCTATTCTTTTCCCAAGTGCAGTTAACATTCTTACTGCAATTTCTTTGAACTCTTTATCAAACAAAGTATTTATCTCTGTTTCATTAGGATTTTTTCAGGGATTATTTTTTCTTATTCTTTCATTTGAAACATATTCCTCTGTCTTCTCATTTTGTGTATCTTTCTCTGTCTCTGAAATTAAGTGAAACAGTCATATCTCCTAGTCTTGAAGGCCTGTGCTTTGTGGGAGCATTCCTATGCAGTCTATATGTGCCCAGTGGCTTTGGTGGGAAAATTTGCCATATGTTCAAAGGACTCTGTGGCCTATCGGGGGTGAGGTTGTGCTCATGGGACTGCAGCAGGAGCCCTGAGGGAGTTGAATTTCTCCCAGGGGTGAAGCCATCCTCCACCTTGGTCTGATATGTGGCTGGGGTGTGAGAGCTTTGGGCTGTAGTTCCAAGGAGGGTTCATTTTTCCCTGTGTGTGTACCTTGGTTAGAGCCTGGGTTGGGGCACAAGAGGTTGGTGCCACAAACTGAGCTGGCTCTGTTCCATCATGTGTGTGTATGGGGGGACACCCCCAGGGAGAGGTCTCCACCCTACAGCTAGCCTCACTCTAGAGAGTGTGCAGAGGGATGGGTGTTCTGGCAGTGGCTGTCTCCACTCTGGAGCTGGTCTTGCTCCCTCTCAGGTGTATGCACCCAAGCATCCACTGGCAATGCCTGCCTCGGTCTGAGTCAAAAACAGGGCCTGGGTCCAAGCTGGTTCTGTCCATCTAGTGAGTGCACCCTCATTGGCAGTAGCAACTTCTGCCTTAGAGGGGTATAGCACTGGAGCATGAGGGGCTGGAGCAGGAGCCCAAGGCAGATTGAGAGACATGCTTGGGTGGTCCGGTGAGCCATCTAGAACCCCAGGCAATTTTCAACCTGCTGCCTTTGTGCTATAACTGGGAATAAGCAAGCCTGGGCATGTGCTCTTTAAGAGAAGAGTCTTGCTTGTGGTTGCAAAGGAGGAAGGGGGAGGGAGTGGGATGAACGGGGAATTTGGGGTTAGTAGATGCAAACTATTCCATCTAGAATGGATAAGCAATGAGGTCCTACTGGACTACAAAGGGAATTATAACCAGACTCTTGGGATAAACCATGATGGTAGATAATATAAGAAGGGAATGTACATATACGTATGACTAGGTCACTTTGCTGTACAGCAGAAATTGGCACAACGTTGTAAATCAACTATACCTTAATCATAAAAAAAGAGTCTTGGTTTCTCATAACTATCTGGTAAGGCCCACTTACCAGAGGAGGCTGAGGAGGCTCATCTTTCCCATGACGGCCCCCCAGACCTAATATGTAGCTTGAACCCCTTGCTCCCCCAGGAGGATCCCCAAGCCTATACTATCCTCTCTCCTTCTGTGTCCTCCACTAGGAGTGTGGGTCCCAACCAGATCACCTGTTCTTCCTTCTTACCAGGGCCATGTACATGTCCATACAGCTTTGGTTGTAGAAGAGCTATTTCACTGGCACCCAGGATGATTTCAGTGAGAGTCACTATATATGTAGATGTATCTTTGATATGTTCTTGAAGGGAGGGGAGCCAGCATCCTCCAACTCCACCTGGTCTCTCTCTTTGCAAAATGTTCTTCAATTGTTCAACAGATTTTGTTCATACTAGTACTCAGGTTATGTATTTTTCGTAGGAATATCACAGAAATGAGATTGTGTGCCTCTCACTCGAAATACCAATGATATATTTGAGTCATTATTTAAGGGAGTGTCTTCCAGTTTTCTCAAATACAAAGTTTATATATATATATTTTGGTTTGGGGGGCCACACTCATGGCGCATGAAAGTTCCCAGGCCAAGAGTTGAATTGGAGCTACAGCTGCAGGCCACAGTCACAGCAACACAGGATCTAAGCCACATCTGTGACCTATACCACAGCTCACAGCAATCCAGATTCCTGACCCACTGAGAGAGGCCAGGGATCAATCCTGCATCCTTATGGACACTGGTCAGATTCATTTCAGCTGCACCACAATGGGAACTTCCCAAAGTTATACTTATATTTTGGCAACAAAAATTATCCTGTGGGGAGATAACCTGAAACTGAGTAAGATCTTATTTCTCACCAAGAAAAATTTAATGAGACTGAGGCATGACAATCTTTCTGAGAACTGATTTAATGCCATGCATTAAATGTTACCGTATTTTCATTTTAACACAGGAAATACACTATAACAAATGAGTCTAAAATAATAAGTATAGTTAAATATTTCATTTCAAGAATATTTAGGAGTTCCCATTGTGGCTCAGTGGTTAACGAACCAACTAGGAACCATGAGGTTGCGGGTTCCATCCCTGGCCTCAATCAGTGGGTTAAGGATCTGGCATTGCCGTGAGCTGTGGTGTAGGTCGAAGACGTGGCTCAGATCCCGTGTTGCTGTGGCTGTGGCATAGGCTGGCGGCTACAGTTCTGATTAGACCCCTAGCCTGGGAACCTCCATATGCCATGGGAGCAGCCCTAGAAAAGGCAAAAAGACAAGAAAAAAAAAAGAAAGAAAGAAAAAAGAAAGAAAAGAATATTTAGCACACTGTTATTTATAGTAGTAAAAATTTAGAAATAATCTAAGCATTGAACAGAGAAATGGCTCTTTAAATAATAGTACAGGGAGTTCTCTGATGGCCTAGTGGGTTGAGGCCGTTGCGTTCTCACTCTCACCGCTGTGGCTCTGGTTGCTGCTGTGTGGCATAGGTTCAATCCCTGGCCCAGGAATTCCCACATACTGCCTGTGTGGCAAAAAAAAAAAAAAAAAAAAAAAAAAAAAAAAAAAAAAAACAAAAAAACAAGAGAGAACCTGAAATAAAGTCACAACTCTCAAAATAAATAAATAAATATATAATACTATATACATAAGATGACACATTTTATAAGTGATTACAACAAAGTTGTTGAAGTTGGGAGCCTGTTAGAAAAATTCTAGAACTAACAAGTCCTGGCATCTGTCTTTCATCCCACTCTGTCCCTTCAGTTTGGACTCAACATCATTCTAAACCCCAGGATCAACACCAAGACTCAGACTCTATTTCTCCTCTAGTTTCACTGTCCTGATCCACAGCCTCTTCACGGCTTTCTTCATCTCAGCATTTCTCAAGGAGTAGATGACAGGGTTCAGGAGTGGGGTGATCACTGTGTAGAACACAGCTACCACCTTGTCCACAGGCAGGATGGTGGAAGGCCTCAGATAGACGAAGAGGCAGGGCCCAAAGAACAGGGTAACCACGGCGATGTGGGACCCACAGGTGGAGAGGGCCTTGCGCCGCCCCTCAGAGCTTTGAGTCCTCAGATGGAGCAAGATGACCACATAGGAGGCTAAGAGGACCAGGAAGCTGATCACAGTCAGGGTCCCCCCATTGGCAACCATCAGCAGACCAATCAGGAAAGTGTCAGAGCAGGCAAGCTTGAGCAGGGGAAGCACATCACAGAAGTAGTGATCAATCACGTTGGGGCCACAGAAGGGCAGGCGGAAAATGAGGAGGATTTGGGCTGAGGAATGCACAAAGCCCCCTGCGCCTGCTACTCCCACCAGGAAGGCACACACCTGCCCGTTCATGATGGTGGCATAGTTGAGGGGCTTACAGATGGCCACGTAGCGGTCATAGGCCATCACGGTGAGCAGGAAAATCTCAGCGCCACCAAAGAAGTGGATAAAGAAAACCTGTGACGTGCAGCCCCACAGAGATATAGCTTTTCTGTCAGCCAGCAAATCCGAGATGAGTTTGGGGGCTGTGGTAGAGGAGTAGCAGATCTCCACAAAGGACAGGGAGCTGAGGAAGAAGTACATGGGGGAGCCGAGGCTTCTGCTGGTCATGACGGTGAGAACAATGATGAAGTTCCCCAGCACAATGGCTGTGTACAAGAGCAGAAATATCACAAAGCAGACTTTCTGCACCTTCGGATCGGGAGAAAGTCCCAGAAAAATAAACTCTGTCACATTGTGTGTGTTAGCCATGACGTCACCACCAGGAGGGAATATTTTAGGTAGAATGTTCTGAAATGATATAAAAGAAGAGACGCCTACATCAAGTGGATAAATTACATAACAACCGCTTTCATATCTGAGAAGTTGGTGAGCTGGGTATTGAAAGATGAGTAGAATTGAAGAAAGGAAGAGAAATCCCAAACAGAAGAGGCAGTGCAAAGCTATGAAAACTCATAAAGTGAAGCTGGAGTAAATTGGAGAATAGCAACCACAAAGCTGAAGATAAAATCTAGTACCAGTCCATAAAGGACTATTGTGGACTTTCAGCATTTACTCAACAGTAGAGGATCATCAGGAATGTTAGTCAACTGGAAAGTCAAGATCACTTTCTATGTAGAGGTTGGACTAGTGGCAAACAGATGAGAGGAGGGGAAACCTATTACAAGATTGAAGGGCCCCCCGGAAGATGTAGGACAGCAAGGAGAGTATTGCTGTCTCCATGACAACTGTCTCTCTACTGCATTTGAATCCTTTTGACTTTTGCTGGCAGCTTTCCTTCATCCCACTTCCCTTTGCTCCTTTTCCATTTTTGGTTGGCAAAATAGAATTCTCTCCTTTCCATATACACTTCTGAGTCTTCTGAAGACATATCCCTTGACACCCAGCGCCCCCTCTTATTTCTGCTTCTCCTCCCAATTATCTCCTTCTGCTCTTGGACTTTAGGTGACCTAGTTCCTTCTGAAGGTCCAGTACAACTCATTCTCAATCTCTCCTTCATTGCTACCTTCACTTCCCTCCAGTGGCAAGAGAGATACAAACCACCCCTCACCCAAGCTGCACACTCATGGCTGCGACACATCCTTCTCTGAAGTCCAGCCTTCCAACACTTCAAAGCATCACCAAGACTGGGCACTGGCTGTTTAGCAGTCTACCTTCATCCATGCTGGACTTTGTCCAAGGCCACTGACATCAGTGTGTATCAACACATCCCCCCTTACAGTTGGCCTCCGGGGCACCTACCTCACAGGTAGATGCCATACATCTTTCTCCCACCCCATCCCAGCAGCAGTTAAGTACTCATCCACTGTGTAGTTTTAGAAGCTTCTCAGAGATAAGAAATCTGTCTTCCAAATCCATAGATCCTTACAGTTTCCCCTTTCATCTCAGGACATTTTGGAATCAGAGCACTTCACACACTGAATCATAATTGTGTTAAATGACCATCTGCTCCACTAAATTGTGAATTTGCTGAGGGCAGAGATGATATCTTCATCACTTCATCTCCAGGGCTAACTGAAGCACCTTCAGAAAATAACATTTCCTGAATGGACACAATGAAGAAACAGTGGATATAGGTCTTAGCACATATTTGGTACACGGAGGTGTTCACTAAATAATGACAAAGCAAAGGTCTCAGGGACTAAGATCATGTCTTCTTCATCCCTGAATTCCAGTACCTAGCATGCCTTTACTTGCCTCAGGCAAAGACCAGACCACTGTGAGAGCACTTTGTAAAAAGCCACGGGCTTCTTGCAGTATTCACTTTGCTTTCAAAGTGCAATTGTAATCATCACATGCAAAAGACATGCATGCTCACAAAACAAACTTACCCCAGTGTTTCTGTGGCTTTGCTGTTCTCACCACAGTTCCTTTATTTGTTCTGACCACAGAAAGGGAAATAAAGCCCTAAGAAGAGCCCCTAGATCATCCAAGTTTCCCAGTTATTCAGTCTGAAAGCTATAAACCAGGGATCCTATATCTCAGGAGTTTCCAGATGGAGGATCTACTTCCCCTGCAGCCTCAAGCTTAGGAATGCTGAGACTAAGCTGGTGGGTCTATTCTACTGATTTAAAACAAAAGCACAGTAGACTTGCCTCCCACATGTTCCACAGAGAAAATAAGAATTCTGGCAGCTTAGCCTTGCATTCACTCTGCTGGAGAGATACCAGGGGGAAGGCATGATGATCAAGTGAGAGCAGAGAGATCTCCAGAGAACCATGCTCCCATTCCTCATCAGGCAGAAGGCCTCCTGGGAAGCAGGACCTGGATACTAACATCTCAGACTTCTTCAAGGGAAGCATAACCTCAGAAATCAATAGGAAATGTTCATTTCAACCAAGGTTCACAGGGCACTTAAGCTATGGGCTCTTTGTTGTTCAGGGATCAATCAGACATGGCTCTTGCTTATCATAAACTCAATCATGAGTATCAAAGATAACTATAGCTATTATAATTTGTAAAAGAATATACAATATAAAAGAGACATATTGAGACATTTAAAATAGAGGGTCATGTAAGAGGGTAGAGTTTTTGTATGCAAATCAAATCTTTATCAACAGAAAATATTCCATGTTGTTATAAGACATTTTTTTAATGAAGCCTCATTGTAACCACAAGCAAAAACCTATAATAGATTCACAAAAAAATAAAGACAAGGAAATAAAAGCGCAACACCATGCAAAATCTCCAATTCACGGAGGTAGGCAGGAAGAGAGTCAAAAAGGACAAACTACAAAACAGAAAATAATTAATCCAATGGCAATAGTAAGTCTTTCATATCAATGATTGTTGTAAGAGTAAATGGATCGAATTCTGAGGTCAAAATGTAGAGTTGTGTTTCCATACACTAACAACAAAATATCTGAAAAAGAAGTAAAGAAAAAAATTCCAATCACAATGCATCAAAAAAATACACATTTAAGGAGTTCCCGTCGTGGCGCGGTGGTTAACGAATCCGACTAGGAACCATGAGGTTGCGGGTTCAGTCCCTGGCCTTGCTCAGTGGGTTAATGATCCGGCATTGCCGTGAGCTGTGGTGTAGGTTGCAGACGCGGCTCGGATCCCGCGTTGCTGTGGCTCTGGCGTAGGCCGGTGGCTGCAGCTCCGATTGGACCCCTAGCCTGGGAACCTCCACATGCCACGGGAGCGGCCCCAAGAAATATAGCAACAACAACAACAACAACAACAAAAGACAAAAAAAAATACACATTTAAGAATTAATTTAATCAAGGAGATGAAAGATCTGTACACTGAAAACTACAAACTCTGATGAAAGGAACTGCAGAAGACACAAAAAATAGAATGATATCTCGTGTGCAGGGATCCCAAGAATGAATATTGTTAACATGTCCATACTTCCCAAAGCCATCTATTGACTTAATATAATCCCTATCAAAATTCCAATGACAGTTTCATTGAAGTACAAGAAACAATTCTAAAGTTTGTGTGGAACCACAAAAGACCCAGAATTGCTCAAACACTCCTAGGAAAGAACTAAGCCAGAGAGATCAAACGTCCTGATTTCAAACTACACTACAAAGCTATAGTAAGTCAAAACCGTATAGTACAGGCACAAAAATATCTAATACAGATCAATGGAATAGAATCAAGAACTCAGAAATAAACCCCCACATATACAGTCAACTAATACTTGAAAAGGGAGTGAAGAATACTCCATGAGGAAAGGTTAGTCTCTTTAGTAGATGGTGTTGGAGAAACTGGATAACCACACGCAAAAATACTAAATTGAACCACTATTTTATACCAATCACAAAAATTTACTAAAAATTGATTAAAGACTTAAATATAAGAACAGAAACAATTAAGCTGCTAGAAGAAAACACAGAGGAAAAGCTCATGCCACAGGTCTTGGCAATGAATTTTTGGATATGACATCAAAAGTACAAGCAACTAAAGCTAAAATAAATAAGTAAGACCACATCAAATTAAAAAGTTTCTGTAAGGCAGAAGAAACTATCAACAAAATAAAAAGGTGCCTACGGAGTTGGAGAATATATTTTCATATTATATAACTGATAATGCATTAATATCCAAACAGATAAAGAACCCATTCAACTCTATAGCAAAAAAAAAAAAAAAGATTAAAAAGCAGGAAGAAGAACTGAACATACAAATATTAGCCAGGTACATGAAATGACGCCTGGCATCGCTAATCATCAGGGAAATGCAAATCAAAACGATGAGATATCACCTCATACCTGTTAGAATGGCTGTCACCAAGATAAGTAAGAGATAACAAGTGTTGGAAGTTGGAATGGATGTGGAGAAAACGGGGACACTGTGCACCATTGATGGAGATACAAATTGGCACAGCCACTCTCAAAAACAGTATGGAAATTCCTTTAAAAAATTAAAAGTAGAACTGTCCTATGATCCACCAATCTTACTTCTGGATATATATCCAGGGGAAAGGAAAACAGGATCTCAGAGAGATATCTGCACTCCCATGTTTATTGCAGAATTATTCACAATAGCCAAGATACAGAGATAATCAAGTGATCTATCAATGGACAAATGTGTATAAATAATTCAGCCCTGAGAGAGAACAAAATCCTGCCATTTCAACAATAAGGATGGTCCTTGAGGACTATACTAAGTGAGATACATCAGAGAGAAAGACAAATACTTATATCACTTATTTGTGGAATCTAAAAAACTCAGAAAGGACTTCCTGCGGTGGGGCAACAGGATCAGTGGCACCTCTGTAGTGTTTTAATCCCTGGCCTGGCACAGTGGGTTAAGGATCCAGCATTGACACAGCTGCAGCATAGGTTGCAACTTCAGCTTGGTTCTGATCCCTGGCCCCAGGAATACCATACACTGAGGGGCACCCAAAAAAGAAAGAAAAAATTAGAAAAACAGAGAGTGGAGTGGTGGGTACCAGAGGCAGGGGATGGGGGGCCGGGGGTGGGGAAGGAAGGGAGAAATGGGGAGATGTTAGTCAAAGGATACAAACTTCCAGTTACAAGGCTAATAAATTCTAGGGATCTAATGTATAGCATGATGATAATAGCTAATATTACTATACTATATACTCGAAAGTTACTAAGAGAATAGATCTTATATGTTCTTACCACCAAAAAAAAAAGGTAAAAATGAGAAAGGATGGAGGCATTTACTAATGCAAATATGCCAATCATTTTGCAATTTATAAATATATCAAATCTACATGTTGTACAACTTAAACTTTTTTTTTTTTTTTTTTTTTTTAGGGCCACACCTGAGGCATATGGAAATTCCCAGGCTACGGGTCATATTGGAGCTTTAGCTGCCGGCCTACACCACAGCCAAAGCAACGCCAGATCCAAGCCGCGTCTGTGACCTACACCACAGCTCATGACAACACCTGATCCTTAACCCACTGAGCAAAGGCAGGAAGCAAACCTGCATCCTCCTGGGTCCGAGTCAGGTTCATTACCGCTGCACCACCAGGAGAACTCTGTACACCTTCAACTTATACAAAGTTATACATCAATTTATATGTCAATAAAACTGGAAAAAAATAAAGATGCTATTTACAATAGCAAAAAAATCAGAAAGTTCCTAAGAACACATCCAACCTCAGAGTTCCCGTCATGGCACAGTGGTTAAAAAATCCGACGAGGAACCATGAGGTTGCGGATTCGATCCCTGCCCTTGCTCAGTGGGTTAACAGTCCCGCAATGCCATGAGCTGTGGTGTAGGTTGCAGACACGGCTTGGATCCTGTGTTGCTGTGGCTCTGGCATAGGCTGGCGGCTACAGCTCCAATTAGACTCCTAGCCTGGGAACCTCCACATGCCGCGGGAGGGGCCCTAGAAAAGGCAAAAAGACAAAAAAAAAAAAAAAAGAACACACATCTAACCAAAGAAGCTGGATGCAGAAATTTATCAACTAGATATAAAACTTTAAAGAACGTCAAAATAAAGGAGAGCATGTCCGAGCACATCAAGCCCTGTCCATATTTCTGTCTGTATCTTTCTATCCTTTTAAGGTCACCAAAATAAGTAAGAGATAACAAGTGTTGGAATGGATGGGTTACTCAGGACCACTATGTGTTTTCATTGCCAACAATTAGCATATGCTCCCCTTGGTCTACTGAAGTCCGTTTTCCCTATATTAATGGACAAACAAAAGTGTTTTGGAATTTAGTGCCCCAACCCAACCCCAGAGAAGACTTTGGCTAATGTCTAAATACTGTGGGAATGTAAAAGGTTCATTCACTTGCTTTGAATCAAAACTTTAGGCATAAATTACACTCCAGAGTTCTCTAGCAAAATAGGTCTAATTTGACTCACTGCTAGAAGGTACCTAAATTGCATCTTTTTTTACACTTCTCTCCTCCTCTCTCCTGCTTCCCCTATTTTCTTATCAGCTTCCTCTGGGAACATTTCTTTAATAAGTCACTTAATGGTCACCTAAATCTATGCCTTTAGATTTTCAAAGGACTTACTGTCCAGTAACACCTAACCAATCAGAAATAGCCCATAATCATGAATAAAAAACAATCTCATAAAATGTAAATTCTTCCTAAATTGATTTAGAGATATAAAACAATATCAGACAAAATCCCAATAAGTTATTTTGTAAGATTTGACAATTTAGGATTTAAGTTGTTATAAAAGGATTCAACACAGACAGAATATCTTTAAAAAAGAACAAGTTAGGGGAACTTACTGAACCACGTATCTAGACATTATAAAACTATAGTAATTAAGACAGTGTAGGAGCTCCCGTCGTGGCTCAGTGGTTAACAAATCCAACTAGGAACCATGAGGTTGCAGGTTCGATCCCTGCCCTTGCTCAGTGGGTTAACGATCCCGCGTTGCCATGAGCTGTGGTGTAGGTTGCAGACGCAGCTCAGATCTGGCATTGCTGTGGCTCTGGCGAAGGCTGGCAGGTACAGCTCCGATCAGACCCCTAGCCTGGGAACCTCCATATGCCATGGGTGCGGCCCTAGAAAATACAAAAAGAGAAAAAAAAAAAAAAGACAGTGCACCATTCATTCAGAAACAGACTCATGCAACTATAGAATTTGGATATATGACAAAAGTGACACTGTAGGTTAACAGAAAACAGGAGGACTCTTTGTAAATGATAATGGAACATTTGGTTTTCCATATGGGAAAAAATAAAATTGAATCCTTTCTTCCATAATGTCCAGTGATCAATTTTAAGTGGAATAAGAAATTAAACAAAAAGGTAAACACATGGAAGCATCCAGATGAATGGATGAAGAGGATGAGGCATATATATACACAATGGAGTGTTTCTTGACCATAAAAGAGAATGAAATAATGCCATTTGCAGCAACATGGACAGACCTAGAGATTATTCTACTAAGTGGAGTAAGCCAGACAGAGAAAAACAAATATCATATAATATCACTTATGGGTGGAGGTTTTTTTTTAAAAAAATGACACAAATGAACCTATTTACAAACAGAAATAGATTCACAGACATAGAAAACAAACTTATGGTTACCAAAGTCAGGAAAGAGGGAGAGGGATAAGTTGGGAGGTCGGGATCAAGATACATATACACACTACTCTATATAAAATAGATAACCAACAAGGACCTACTGTATAGCACAGGGAACTATATTCGATATAATAACCTATAATGGAAAATAATCTAAAAAGGAAACATATATATGCAGTATCTATATATATTTTATTGCTATTATTCTCATAGTCAAGACCAACATGTGCATGTGTGTTTGTCAGGATCAGACAGAACAAAAAGTTTTTTCAACACTACTATTGAAATGAGTTTTAACTAAGGAACAACCCCCCGCCCCCTTGACTAAAAAGGCAGCTGCAAGTCTTTTCATCTATGCTCTGCCTCATACCACCCTTCTTGTAATAATGCAGCAACTGTGTGCCCTGCTAATCATGTACCCAACATTGCTTATAAGTTTGGCTTCTGTAACCTTGCTTGCTCAGTTTCTTAGGGAAGAACACTGTCTGCTTGGGGAAGGGGGGAGGTCCGGCATGCTTACATGGGAAAATCAAGACCTTGTAATGTATAAAAATTGCTGAGAACAAAGACCTGGTGCTCAGACTCTGGAGGTGACTCCTCTGAGCCCGCACCAGTGCTGAATAAACCTTGCTTTTCCATATTTCTGAGTGCCGTTTGTGTCCTTCCCCTGCCACAGTTTTTGTGGTTTCTATAACACTATCCTCACAAAACCCTGATCACACTTCTTTTTTTTTTTTAATAATTTTTTTTATTTTCCCACTGTACAGCAAGGGGGTCAGGTTATCCTTACATGTATACATTACAATTACATTTTTCCCCCACCCTTTCTTCTGTTGCAACATGAGTATCTAGACAAAGTTCTCAATGCTACTCAGCAGGATCTCCTTGTAAATCTATTCTAAGTTGTGTCTGATAAGCCCAAGCTCCCGATCCCTCCCACTCCCTCCCCCTCCCATCAGGCAGCTACAAGTCTCTTCTCCAAGTCCATGATTTTCTTTTCTGAGGAGATGTTCATTTGTGCTGGATATTAGATTCCAGTTATAAGTGATATCATATGGTATTTGTCTTTGTCTTTCTGGCTCATTTCACTCAGGAAGAGATTCTCTAGTTCCATCCATGCTGCTGCAAATGGCATTATGTCATTCTTTTTTATGGCTGAGTAGTATTCCATTGTGTATATATACCACTTCTTCCGAATCCAATCATCTGTCGATGGACATTTGGGTTTTTTCCATGTCCTGGCTATTGTGAATAGTGCTGCAATGAACATGCGGGTGCATGTGTCTCTTTTAAGTAGAGTTTTGTCCGGATAGATGCCCAAGAGTGGGATTGCGGGGTCATATGGAAGTTCTATGTATAGATTTCTAAGGTATCTCCCACACTTCTAATGACTATGCCTCCTTCATGAGGTTGTTGTAAGGATAAAAAGGGTCAACACAATCAAAACACCTAGAACACAGTTTCCAGTTTCGTTCATACCCAAGGAGCTTGGAAGTTGCCACTCTAGCCTAACAAGTAAAAAGATGAACAAAAGTCAACAACGCTCCTTGGATCCATGAGAGATGGGAGGACACTGCCCCAGAGACTGGGGAGAAGATGCACAAAAAACAGGGAGATGCAATTTACCAGCGTAGAGACCCACAAGTTGTTAACAACCACAGGAATCAGTGCCCGGATAGGAAAACCTGAATTGTAACTGACAACTTGAGAGAGGCTCGGTGTGGAGTCCTGGAGATAAAACCTCCAGGGGAACCCAGGGAGTGAATCCCCCTACAATATAGTGAGATTTGCCTGCAGAAGCTGGACAAGGTGGTGCTAAAATTCAGCTTCTGTGCACCCACTGATGCTGAACTGAATCTCAGAGTTTTTGGTGAAGGAGAAAAAAATAGCTTTATTGCTTTACCAGATAAAAGTTAGGTCTTCAAAAACTGTGTCCCACCCCAGGAGGATTTGGTAAGGAGTTTTTTAGCAGTGCTTCAAGGATGGGGTTGCTGATGAGGATAAGGGTGTGTGCAGAGCCCGTATTCCTTTAATGTGGTCTCAGGGGATCTCCTGACAAGTTTTGTGGTTATCAAACTGTGACCTTCTCTCCGGAGTGAAGTCGATTTCCTTCATCAGGTAATTAACATCTTTCTTTTGTTGGGGGTTTTTAGTTCTGCAAAGAGCTCAAAGAGGATGTTCTGTGTACCCCTTGGGGTGGAACAAGGACCCTGCCCCAAGGCTGTACTATTGTTGCTTGACTGCTCCTCCCTTCCCTCATTAGCAAATGTTTGAGCCTGACCTTTGGAACTCAGGGAAGGTCATAGAGGCTGAAGCCTAACAAGTGACAGGAGACAGGGAAAGGCTTGCAGGTCTAGGAGCCCCACAGGGTTCTTCCCAGTTTCAAAAGTTCCCACAGTAAAGGTCAGAAAAAAATCCCCTCATGCTTCCAGCAACAGTGGGGGGGGGGCAGAAAAGGACCCTTTTGAAAATACACCAGAACATTTGTTCTTAACAGGGTCTCCTCAGAGGAGCGAGTTAACCAGAACCTAACCTGCTGGGGTATTAGCGGAGACTAACTTACCTGGGGGAAAGGAAACCCCCAACTCCAGCCAGCTATATACATCCTCTCCCACCCAAAGGTGGAGAAAACAAAACTGAGAAGTTCAAAGTCAAGAGGCATAGACTCACTAAAAACACAATCATGTCTGTCACATTGGAGGGTTTCTGTGAGCCTCAGCTTTTATCACACAGTTAAATAGAAGCTCCATGAGCACAAGGATGTTTATCTACTTTTCTGCTATATCTCCAGCACCTGCCCAGGAAAGGGATCAGAGCCATGGCTTCAGACCTGGACACTGGCCCCCTCCATCCTTCCTTCCCCCACCTTCCCAGCCAGGTGGAGAGTTTGGAATATGGCCCTGTCTTAAGAAGAGAGAGAGGGAGGAGATCTCGCCACAGCTCAGTGGGTTAAGATTCCGAATGCAGCAGCTCAGGTAATTGGGGAGCATGAGTTTGATGCCCTGGCCCAGTGGCAGCTGGGACTCAGACTCAATCCCTGGCCCAGGAACATCCATATGCTGAGAGTGTATTCATAAATAGGAAGGAAGGAAGGAAGGAAGGAAGGAAGGAAGGAAGGAAGAAGAGGGGTTGGAAGTGGCAGAAAGTCCAAAACCTCTTCCCAGGGACACCTGTGCTAGCCCCACCTAGAACCTGTAGGGAGTGAGGGTTCAGGGCTAAGCACTGAGATTGGGGTCAATGTCCCAGGTACGTCTTTACCTCACCCCAGTTTCTCCCCATCCACAGACACCTCAGCAACCTTTATGTGTTTTGTCCCCCAGCTCAGTCACCTCTCTGAGAAAGGGCTGGGTGCTTGACTGCACTGAATAAACACAAAACTAGATGAAGGAAAAGAAAGAGAGAGAGAGAGAGGAAGGAAGGAAGAAGGAGGGAGGAAGAAAGGAAGAGGGAGGGAGAGAGGAAGAACAGACTTACCACAGGCTAAGTGATTAATAAATATTTGATGAATGAATAATCAATCTGGTAGCTACAAGGGCTTTAAGAGGAAAGGACAGGGGCGAAGTAGGGATAAGAAAAGAGAAAGGCATAGAAGATGTTTCAAAGAAACAGAGGTAGCAGCCACCTTTGAACAACTTTTCTTTGATATAGGAATTTACTAAGTCCTATAGATGATCCTCCTGCAAACTTCTGAAACTGGCACTATTACCGTCTCCATTTGTAAGTGTGGAAATTGAGACCCAACTGAATTAAATGACCCATGGTGGTTAATTAAGCAGGACATCTAATTCCATCCTGCACAAATTGGCTCTCTCCAGAGCAGAGAGAGAAGAGCAAAGAAGATTCATGCAGACAAGAGCCCCTGTTCTGCTGGTCGGAGGACTGGGCACTACTGGGGGAAGTGCCAACAACGTGTTCTCCCCTGCTCTGCTCCCCGTCGTCCCAGACTGCCATCATCCCTTGCTCTTCAAAACTGGTCCATCCTGTTTCATATCCATACACTCAGTCTTTTTCAAGGAGGCCCGGGTGGTAAGAGCTGTGAAAGCAGACTTAGGGTCTTAGTTCCACCTTACTCAGGACTTTCCATGTGACTGTGGTAAATCCTGTCCTCTTGCTACATTTATTTATTCATTTGCCTCCTGAGAGCATGCAATGAAGGAATGGGAATAAAGCGCCTTGAAGGTCATCACAGAGAAAAAAATGAATTTCATCAAGCACTGTTAACCACTAGGTAAAGGAATTACCTGGTGCTGGTACCCACTGTATAAATGGGATACCTGAACATCGAAGAAGGCCCCTCATCCATAGGCTCTCACATGCTTCCTGAATGAGCTTTTAAATGTCACCCTAAGAGCTGCGTGGACTGTGACCCTCTTGGGGGCAGAGGTTATGACCAGTGCCTCACTCCTTGCAGATGCTCAATAAATATTTACTGACTGAAGGATTGCAGGAACAGGTGGACTATTACTACAAAAAGAGCCAGGAGGGCCGTTGTCATTACAATCATCAGACTAGAGAGACAAAGCCTGTGTTGGATGCTACAAGATGGGATATCTCCCGAGTTCCAGGCTCAAGAGGGTTCTTGGGGTGTCACTTCTCCCCCAAGCTCCCCTTGGCCCTGAACAGTTTCCTCAGGGCGTTTTTCACCTCATTGTTCCTCAGCGTGTAGATCAGAGGGTTCAGCAAAGGCGGCATGACAATGTTAAAGAGGATGACCAGCTTGTCAGCGGCCAGGGTGGTGGACGGACGGATGTACATGAACATGGGGGGCACAAGGACCAGAAGGACGGTGATGATATGTGAGCCACATGTGGACAGAGCCTTGTGACGGCTCTCTGAGGAACGGCTTCTCAGGTTCAATAAGATGACCACATAGGAGATGATAAGGACGATGAAGGACACTAAAGAAATCATGCCACTGTTGGCCACCACAATGAGCCCCACCACATAGGTGTCTGCACAGGCCAGCTTCAGGAGGGGGTGGACATCACAGAAGAAGTTGTCAATCTCATTAGGTCCACAAAAGGGCAGCTGGACTGTGAGAAGGGTCTGCAGGATGGAATGCAGGAAGCCAGCCACCCACGAGGCCCCCGCCAGCAGGCCACACTTCCACCGATCCATGATGGTCGTGTAGTGCAGGGGCCTGCAGATGGCCACGTAGCGGTCATAGGCCATGGCCGTGAGGAGGAAGATCTCAGTGCCACCAAAGAAGTGTGCAGAGAAGAGTTGGCTCATGCAGCCATTGAAGGAGATGGTCTTGCGCTCCACGAAAGTGTCCGCGATCATCTTGGGGGTGGTAGCGGATGGATAGCACACGTCCGCAAAAGACAAGTGGCTGAGGAAGAAGTACATGGGGGCCTTCAGAGTCTTGCTGGCATTGGTGGTGATGATGACCAGAAGGTTCCCCAGGACAGTGAGCACATGGACGAGAGAGAAGACCACAAGACACACATGCTGCATCTCCCTGCTCTGGAAAAGGCCGAACAACACGAACTCAGTCACATTGTTCTTGGTGCCCATGGGTTCTCTGCCCTGCGCATGGACAAAGTGGTCAGCTCTGCAAGGACACAGATTATGTGACATAAGAAAGCTTCCCAAATCCAGGAGGCAGAAAATTGTATTCAAGGAAGTTCCTTTGCAGCACAATGGGTTAAGAATCCAGTATTGCTGAAACTGTGGCATTGGTCACAACTGCAGCACAGATTCAATCCCCTGCCTGGGAATTTCCACACACCATGGGTGCAACCAAAAAAAAAAAAAAAAGAAAAGAAAACTATATTCAAGTCTAATGATTCTAACACTTCACTGCAAATGGAGGAGAAGGGTTTCCCACACTAAAAGCAATGCTCAGATACCAGCTGGGTGTCCTATAATTCAACTCTCTTCTGATGCTATCTTCTTGGAGATAGCACCAGATGCCATGGGGTGAGGGTGCAGTCCTGTAAGACTGCCTGCCACCTTCAGATGCTTGTCCAAGCCTAGGTTTTCACCTGTGCTTCTGACCTAATCGCTACAGATCAGAGGTTTCAATGACCTCCCCTCCCTGGGTTGGATTAATTTCCTTGAATGGCTCACAGAACTCATAGAAAGATTTTACCTACCAGATTTCTGGTTTATAATAAAAGGAACTCAGGAACAGCCAGCTGGAAAAGGTGCATAGGGCAAAGTCTGCAGGAAGGGCATGGAGCTTCCGTGCTCTCTGAGCTCATTGCTTTCCCAAAATCTCCACCTGCTCAACGACCCAGAAGCTCTTGAAACCCTATCCTTTTGGGTTTTTATGGAGGCTTCATCACACAGATATGCTTGATTAAATCATTGCCCATTGGCAATCAATTCAACCTCCTGCCCCTCCCCACTTCCCCAGGGTCCAGGAGTGGGACCAAAAGTATTAACCCTGCAATCACAGGATTGCTTCTCCTGGCAACCACCCATCATCCTTAGGTGACCTAGGAGCACTTCAGAAATCATCTCACTGACATAACAGAGAGACCTTTCCTCTCTCAGCATCTCAGGACATCCAAAGGCTTTTGAATCTCTGTGCTACAAATACAGACAAAGACCAAATATATACTGCATTTCTTACTACAAATCACAATAGCACAAGGTCCCAGCTATACTGTACACAAACTGTGAACTTTGGCAAATTAGTTAATTTTTCAAGACTTCAGTTTCAAAGTGTAAAAAGTTAAGAGTACCTGTGTTCCACTGACCCTGGCACTTACCATCACCATGATGTTTGTGACATTGTCTAGAATTGTTTATTTACATGATTACTCTCCTCACCAGGCTATGACTTGATAGTAAGGCTTTTGACCACTTGTGTCAAGACAATGTCCAATATCAAGCACATAGGATGCATGCAGTGAGTATTTTTGGAATAAAGGAGTGACTAAATACCTGCCCTGTCTTATTTCAACATGTCCAAAAATAAACTCCTGATCTTCCCCCAAACATACTTTTCTGGCAGCCAGTCTCAGCTGATGGCAAGTTCAGCTTCCTGAATGCTCAGCCTAAAAACCTTAGGCATCCTTAATTCTCATCTCCTATCTCACATCTAATCAGTTAAGACTCCTTCTATCTTAATGTTCACAGTGTAATGAGTACTCATCACCTTCACAGCTTCCACCCTATCCCTAGTCCTCTCTCCCTTGCTTCTGAATTTGTTTCCCTAATTCTCCTCTTACTACACACCCCACCCCTAGACTGCTCTCATCACAACAGCCAGAGCACTCCCTCAAAGCCATGCAATGGGTGCCCATTCCAATTAGAGGAAACTGCAGAACCTTTACTATGACACATGGGGCTCACTGTAATCTGGCCCCCATTTTTTTTTTTTGGCTTTTTAGGGCCACACCCATGGCATATGGAAGTTCACAGTCTAGGGGTCGAATCTGAGCTACAGCTGCCAATCTACACAACAGCCACAGCAACAAGGGATCCAAGCCCATCTGAAGCCTACACTACAGCTCACAGCAATGCTGGATCCTTGACCCACTGAGCAAGGCCAGGGATCGATCCCATGTCCTCACGGATACTAGTTGACTTCATTACCTCTGAACCACAGTGGGAATTCTCTCTGGTCCCTACTGATACTCCTCTCACTTTCCTAACTCTCTCCTTTCCAGGCACACAGGCTTCCTTAGTGCTCATCAAGCACATGGGGCATGCTGCCACCTTGGGATCTGGGCCCTGGTTGCTCCTGCTACTGGAACAGGCTTCCCCTAAGTATTTAGTGCCCAACTCCTTCACCTCCCTGGACTCCTGCAAGTAATACTTTCTCAAAGTGGCTATTTGATCAACCTACTTAAAACTGCAATGTCTCACCACTCCCAGCCCTCCTTACCTCATTCTGCTTTTCCTTCTTTCTGTAGCACAAATTATCTTCAAAATATTCTATAATTATTCATATTTATATTTTATTATCTGCTGACCCCTACTGGAAGAGGACCCCTCTGAGGCAAGGTTCATGGTCTGCTTGGTTCACAAATGCATCCCCAATGCTTAGGACATTGTCTGACACAGTGTAGATGCTACATTAACATTTCTTAATTAAATGAATCAATTAAAAATTACACATAAAATATATATTAAAACATTTTTAATGAAAATGAACACATAGATGATAGTCAGAAAGGTCAAAAATAATGATAACAACCTACTGTACATGGATAGGACTTCACAATTGCACATAATCTTCCATCACTGAGGTGATATTGACTGATGCTCATAAATGCCAGACACAGACTTAGCTCCTGGCTTATATCAGCTCGAACCAACACTAATTCCTTTGGAAATTTATTCTATTTATTACCTCATTTTACATAGGCAGGATCCAAAACATGGAATTTGCTTCTCAAGATCACACACTGTCATGACACTCATAACTCCTTCTTTATGCCACAGGTAAAATACCGTGTGTGGAAAGCATATTGTTACCTAGAAACTGGGAGGTTCCATGCAAATATCCACCCAGAACGTGTGTGAATCAGAACACAGACTAGAGACAGATATGGGAAAATAACGAATGCATGTTAAACAAATGAGTAAATAAATAAATGAATAAGTGAACCCATCAACAAACGTTTCAGATTTAAGTCATTTATGAACAAATGATTATGAGATTAAAAATTATATTTCAATTCAATTCAAATTGTTGAGCCCCCACCCCCCACCCCCCTGCCCCGGCCAGGTGTCAACAAAGATTGTTGCTCACCCTTAAAGTCCTAGGATCATATCAAACACCTTTACCAACAGAGCTGTTTTAAGGATAAAATAAGATTTTTTTAAGGGGGGGAAGGTGAGAGATGTTGACATTATGAAGCTGGGCTTCAGGCCATCTCTTCTGTGTGCATCAATTAATAATTTTGAAAAGTACCATGAATACATCAGCAACAAATTGAGAATGCTGGATGTTAATTAATGCTTCATAGTCAAGGGCAGGTTGTCGGAGTGTGAGAACAAAGGAAGTGAAATCCCACGGGACCGTTTTGAGGCCTGCTTTTATCACAAGCATTTTGCTATTGCGGCTGTTTTTTTAAAAAGTCAAATGACGTTTGTGAAGAGCAGAACAGTAAAGAAGATCGCATTTTACTTACAAAGACTTAGACAGGCTTCAGTCCCGACATTGCCAGGAGACTGAGCATCCTGGAAAACGTTCCCAGAAGACTGAGAGGAAGAATCGAAATGCCTGGGGCAGAGACTCTCAGGCTGGCACGAAGGATTTACACTCAGAGCCTCCACCACCCCTTTCTACCTCCAAATCAAGGCCCCAGACACCCTGCTTGTCCCCAAGCAGCTGAATCTACTCCAAGGTGCAGCTGAAAATTAGAAGAGTAAGCAGTGACACCACCAGAGGCAGGAACCAGGAAATAACTGTCATGTCCCAGGACACTCTGCCCGGGCTCAGTAAGCATCTTCTCCTAGAAATCTCCCAGCAGGAATTATATGTATTTTACACTAAAATTCTTCTCCTACCCCTTTCTAAAATTCTGAAAAAGGTTGGATCAGATGGTTCTGCTTACCCACAGGACAGACAGGAGCGATAACTCTGGAAATGGCCAATGCTATAACCAAAGATAATATAATCACTGTGTACACCCCCAAACAAGCTTTGGTAACAGGTAAATAACCTAAGTGTTATTTCAAAGAAAAGAATCCCTCCCATATTTGTTTATCTAGTTTTTGTTTGTTTGTTTGTTTTGCTTTTTGGGGCCACACCTGCAGCAGATGGAAGTTCCCAGGCTAGGGGTCAAATTGGAGCTGCAGCTGCTGGCCTATGCCTATGCCTATGGGATCCGAGCTATGTCTGCAACCCGAACCGCAGCTTGCAGCAATGCCAGATCCTTCACCCACTAATCGAGGCCAGGGATGGAACTCACATCCTCATGGATACTAGTCAGGTTCATTACCACTGAGCCACAGTGGGAATGCCAATCTACTTTTATGACAAGTATAAAATATACACATTTGATATCACACCAGTTTTCAGATACATTCCCTGTTTTGAAAGAGAAAGGAAATTTGTAATGCAGTTTAGCTTCATTTCTACCTTAGAAGATTAAAATGTAAACAAGTCGGAGTCCCCATCCTGGCTCAGCAGAAACAAATCTGACTGGTGTCCATGAGGATGGGGGCCTCACTCAATGGATTAAGGATCCAGTGTTGACATGAGCTGTGGTGTAGGTCACAGACATGGCTCGGATCCCACATTGCTGTGGCTGTGGCATAGGCCAGGGCTGTAGCTCCGATTTGACCCCTAGCCTGGGAACTTCCATATGCCCCTAGAGCAGGCTTCTAAAAAACAAGAGTAAAATGTAAACAAGTCTTCTAAGAGGTTTTCAAGCTTCAGGTGTCTGAGGAGTCATTCACAAGAAAGACCACCTTGCTAGGTGAGCCTGGGCTTTGGGGAGAGGGGGCCAAGAGTGTATCTCAGCGAAATACGCTCTGGCATTTTCTCTAGTTTCCAAAAAAGTTAATGTGGTTCTAGGGACCACACAGCAGGACAGCCCATAGGAAAGGCTGGAGAACTCAGCCTGCTCTATAAATGCTGATCCTTTCTGGCTTCTTCAACTTCAGCAACCCTCAGCCATGGTCAAGGCACCCCTATGGCAAGCCTCTAAATAATAAGACATGTATAAAAGCACTCTCTGAACTTGAACATGGCCACATGGAGATGGAAGGACTAGTCAACATGGCACTGTACCATTTGTTTGCACTTATTAGGCCATGCTATATGCCAAGCCCTGGGTAAAGCGGTGAAAAGCATCATCTCACTTAATCCACTCAACATCACTTGGAGGAATCGACTACGCTTATTCTCATTTTTGAGCTGAGGAAAATGAGGATAAGAGTAAATGAATGACTTGGACAGGTTCTCAGACCAGTAAGGGTTAGTGCCAGAAATGCAACCCGGGGTACCTGACTTCAAAGCTATCTTCTTAATCACTATACAACACTCCTGCCTAGGAAAGTGGGAGCATCCGATCACTCAAAGAGGACGTGTTCTCCGCAGCTAAAAGGTGAGCAAGGTAATGACTGAAGGAGAAAGAGTCTAGTGATGCTGTGGGAAAGTGAAAATGAATCAACTCACACCTGAGGCATGTGAAGGCAGGAAACCCTCAGATGCTGTACAGCAGGACTTTCATCTGGGCACTGAGAACAAAACAGAGAGAGCAGCTGAGGACATCACTTTTCTATAAGAGTCTTTGGCCGGTTCAGGTTTATTCTAACCAAAGAGTCCCCAGAAATCCAGGACTACAGGAGAGCTCACCTTTTTGAGCTCCACCCTCCCAGCTGAGCAGCGAAAGTCAAGGACTCTGGCCGGAGAAGTGAGGGTGGCAGTAAACATTTAAGCACAAAGGGTTCAGGGAATCTCACGTGGCATCACCCCAGCCAAAGCCATTGCCAGGCTTCAGAAGTCATAGCACAGTTGTGGTTAGCAAATACCTTGAGGTTTGCTAATGAGTCCCCAGGGGCATCCCAATTAGAGGAGGGGGCCATAGAGACAGCCATACCCCCTCCTCACGTGAACTTAGTGGTTCAAACTTTAGAGGCCAAGGAAGTCAGGTTTTTAACCTGACTTTGGATTTTTTTTTTAATTTTTTTTTTCTTTTTTGGCTGCCCTGCAGCATATGGAGTTCCTGGGCCAGCAATCAGATTCAAGCTGCCATGGCAACCTACACCTCACCTGGGGCAACACCAGATCCTTAAACCGCTGTGCCAAATTTGCCTCCCAGCACTCCTGAGAGGCTGCCAATCCTGTTGTACTGCAGCAGGAACTGCTGTACTGAATCATTCCAAACTCATTCATCCAACAATATTTATTAAGCAGCTACTATACAGAGGGCACAGTTTTGTGCCATGAATTTGTGAGGGAAAAAAAAAGAAAAAAAGCGGTGTTAAATATGAATGATCTCTGGTGGGGGGATAAGTTTTTTAAGTAGCAGGGACAAGTTTGAACTATTCTAGCTCCCTGACTACTATCTATGTTAACTCAGCATCTGAAAAGTATTTCCACCCCCTATGACTAGGGTAAGACCGATAACGGGCAATATAATATCGTGCTTAAGAGCATGGACCAAGGAATCAAGCAGCCTTGTTTAAAGGCTGACTCCGCCACCTAGTAGTTATATAACTTTGAACAAGTAGCTCAATATCTCTGGGATGCCTTTTGCACATCTGCAATCTTTACTTTCTCATTTTTCTCATTTTTAAGGAAATCAATACAAAATTCCACAGTGATAGTTGGAGAATTAACACCACCACCCCCACAAATGGAGCTATAGTTAGAATTTTCAAAAATCAGAAAAAAAACATTGAACCACACATAAATCACCTTAACCTAACTGACATTTATAGAGCACTATACCCTAAAACTGAAGAAAACATTCTTTCAAGCATATGTGGTATATTCACCAAGATAGATCTTACATTAGGCCATGAAACAAGCTCAATAAATGTAAAAAGAATGACATCATTCACAGTAGAATCAAATTAGAAATCAATAACAAGATATCAAGTAATAAAACTCAATTATTCATAAAATTAAAAAATTGCAAATAATCAACTGGTCAAAGAAGAAATCAGTTGAAAAATTAGAATACATTTTAACTGAACAGTAATATAAATGGATGTGAAATTTTATTGGATGCAACTAACACAATGCTTAAAGAAATTTTATAGTTTTTATATTAGAAATGAACAAAGTTTTACAATCTGTAAACTAAGCTTATATCTTAAGAAATGGAAAAAAGAAGATCAATTTAAACACAATCAAAGTAGAATGAAGGAATAGAAAAGATAACAGAAATTAATTGCAAAGGAAACAAAAAACATGAAAAATCTGGTAAAAGCCAGATGATGGGTCTTTGAAGATATCAATGAAATTAATGAGTGCCTAAATAATCTACTGAAAAAAAGAGAAATCACAATTTTTTTATTTGTGGAAGGAAAAAGATTAGCACTATAGATTCTGCAGAAAATAAAGGATAATAACAAAGTATTATGAACAACCTAAAGTTTTAATACCAATGTCATTCGTTGACTTAAAACCATCAAATTCTACAACTTGAGTGAAAAGTATAAATTTCTAGAAATACACAACTTACACAATTGACACAAATCTGAATTTGTTAAAGAAATTGAATTCATAGTTTACAAATATTACACACAGCAAAAAACTTTAAGCCAAGATGATTCCATTGGTTTCATCAAATACTTAAATAACACCAAACCTACACACGTTTTCAAAAGGAGAAGACAAAACTTCCCTAGTCATTTATGAGACCAGCATCACCACCCACAAAACCAGACCAAAAAAAAAATTTTTTTTAAATCACAAACATCACACATGAACAGAGATGCAAAAAAATCCTTAATAAAACATATTTCAATCAAATGCAAGCAATGTATACAAAGGATTATATATCATGACCACATGGGGTTTATCCCAGGAATGCAAGATTGTCTTAACATTCCAAAACCAGAGAGGTGTTTCAAGAGGGCAATGTAGGAAGATCCTGAACTCACCTCCTTTACTTATTGATGAAAATACTGAATGACTTTCCATAATACTAAGAACAAGGCAAGGATACATAATCTCACCACTTATACTCAACATTATACTAGAGCTCCTAGCCAATGCAATAAGGCAAGACAAATTTTACCCGATTCTCCTGACATTAACCACATACATAAATGATCCAAGCACAGAACTTCTAGTTCCACACACGTCACACACTGTTCATTATGAAGAAGACTCTGAATGCTATGAGTCTCATGGCACAGTCTGCAATCATAATAGAAAGGCTCGAGAATGCCATCATCCCAAGAGCGAAGGCAGTTTCAGGCTGGGCTGAGTCAACACCACATGTTGAAGAGCATTCACTCCAATTGGAGTTTTCTGAGGCATGCCTTCACTTTCATTGGGGAGGTCCTTGCCCTGACTCTCTGGAGGTGAACTTTAGAAAAAGACTTGGGCTCTGCTTTTCCTGCTCAGAATGGAGGGGATTTCCTCAGCAGCAACCCGAGCCACCTTAGAGACACCAGATCCTTAACCCACTGTCCCACAGCAGGAACTCCCATGCTGCACTTTTTTAAAACATTTTTTTTTACTCTGAAGTGATTCTAGAGGGAAATGCCTGACAGTAAAAAAAAAAAAAAAAAAAATTATCAGGCCTCCGATTCAAAATTCAGAGACTTAGATGTATGTTATAGTTTGGTAATCTTTAAAAAGAAGCAAAGGAATGTATAGAAAGAACACGGCCTCAGAAATTAGGCAAACCTGGGTTTGGACTCAGGCTTTGTGGTTTTACTACCCCTGTGACCTTGATCAAGTCAATGACCTCCCAAAGATTCAGTCTCTTCATCTCTAGAACAGACATCTCACCAGAGTGCCTTAGGATCAAACGAGATAAAATATATGAAATCTCTTGGTTAATTGTAAAATATACATACACATAGATGTTCCTTCTTTTTGTATATAAACATTATTCTCAAAAACAATATAAGGAATGATTATTGGTTTTTCTTGAGTTGTACAATATTGAGGTATTATTTAGAGATGAAAATAGTGATATAACAACCACTGTTTACTTATAACCTGAAGCACTACTGACTTTGAGAAATTTAACTGACCAAATATTTATTGAGTTTTACAACATGTTGCTTAGAGCAAGATACAAAGATAAATACGATTTAGGCCATGTTCTTTTTTTTTTTTTTTTTTTGGTCTTTTTGCCTTTTCTGGGGCCACTCCTACGGCATATGGAGGTTCCCAGACTAGGGGTCCAATCAGAGCTGTTGCTGCCGGCCTACACCACAACTCACAGCAATGCCAGATCCTTAACCCATTGAGCAAGGCCAGGGATCGAACCCACAACCTAATGGTTCCTAGTCGGATTCATTAACCGCTGAGCCACGACAGGAACTCCCGGCCATATTCTTAAAAGAGTGACATTCCGACGGAGTGAAATAAACACTGAAATACAGCTAGGAAAGTGCTTAAAGGATTCCCACTGGGCACTGTGGGAGTTCAAAGAAGGAAAAGGACATATCCAGGTAGGATAATCATAGAATCTTCCTAAAGGTAACAGCATTTCAGCTGGTCACTGGAGGTTGGTAAGATATTAACAGGTAGAGATGGGGAATATATTTTAGGTGGCAGGCACTAGGGAATGTTCAGGAAAGAGTGAGCTTTACCAGAGTGTAATGGAAAACAACGATAGAACATTAAGTGTGGGCCATGCCTTAAGGGTGTTGACATTTCACGTAGGAGTTTGTGGTTGATTCAGAAGGCAATGGGGAGTCACTGAAAACTTTTGAGAAGGGGAATGATGAAATCAGACAAGTGCTTTCAGGTGATTAATCTGGAAGCGTGTGAGGTAAAAAAAAAAACCTGCTGTGAGTGAGGGTCCGTGTTGGGGTTAGAGTTTGTGGGGTACATACTTCTACTGGGAGGGGTGGTTACATACAGTAGGACTCAATAAAGGATGATGAAACTATCATAGGGCAAGCAGTGAGGACTCAGAGCAGTTAAATCCATCCACTGTAATCCACAGGCAGCTCCCGGGTGAGACAAGGAGTGGGGTGATCATGGATGGGGAGTACCAAGGCACTATGGTACTTGTGCAGTTATCCAGGTACTTTGTTGGAAAGGCTAAGAATCGCGAGAAGCCAAGAGGATGAAGACAGAGAAAACTTATGGGCCAAACAAATGAAGACATAAGGGGGAAAACACGGAGGCGGGGGAAGCACAGACAGGTGTGAACAGAAGAGAAATTCAGACCTCAAAATGTTAATGACACATGGAAAATAAAACTTGTACTTAAGATATCATTGTCTAGTGCTTTCAAGGCACTTCAAATCTTTTTATGGTTCCATTTGATTCTTTAAAAAACCTGAGTCTAATGACAGCAGGAGTGCCCGTGAATCTCAGTCAAAAGCCCAAACACCCTCTGTTTGGAGGACTACAACCTACTAGATCAACTTGGCCTGCCTAGAACCCACGAGGCAAATCCTCAGAGTATCAGATCCACAGAATCTCTTGGTTTTTTGTTTGTTTGTTTTAGGGCCACACCTGCAGCGTATGGAAGATCCCGGGGTCAAATGGAAGCTGCAGCTGCTGGCCTACGCCACAGCCACAGCCATGGCAACACTGCATCTGAGCCATGGTCTGTGACCTACACCACAGCTGGCGGCCACACCGGATCCTTAACCCACTGAGTGAGACCAGGGACTGAACCCGCATTCTCCTGGACACCAGTCAGGTTCTCACCCTGCTGAGCCACAACAGGAACTCCGGGTCAACAGAATTTTTAAGCATTGCCGTGACCACTATTCCCTCTCCACCTTTCACATCTAAAAATCCAAAGGTCGGGACTCTTCAAACACAAAGGACCCGTGGACACTGTTTCCTGAGGCAGTTCCTTCTCCTTGTCCACCAACCTTCTCACTATTCCCAGGGAGCCCCTGGTTTTCTGGGAGAGTCCAGAAAAACCAAACCAGCCAATCTGCCTCAAGGTCACTGTCAAATGTGGCAGCGCAGCACCAAGACTTCATCCTAGAGACCGCTTCAATCCTGACCAACCCCGAAAAGATGAGGAAAGAGAAACTTGAAGAAAGAAGGCGTCTCGCCCTAGGCCACCTGGTCAGTTAAAGGTCGAGACAGAGTGAGACCCCGGGGCCCCCAATTTTCCAGCCCTTCCCCCTCATCCTCCCTGACTGACTCATCTATTTCTCTGCCCAAATCGCTTTCCTCCCCATCAGTCTCCTCATGGCGTTTTTCACTTCCATGTTCCTGAAGGAGTAAATGACAGGGTTTAGGAGAGGCGTGGCCACCGTGTAAAACACGGCCACTATCTTGTCTGCTGGGAGGGTGACACAGGGCCTCATGTAGACAAAGGAACAGGGGATGAAGAACAGGGCCACGACTGCGACGTGAGAGGCGCACGTGGAGAGGGCCTTGCGCCGGCCTCCTGAGGACCGGGTCCTCAGGGAGCGCAGGATGACCCCGTAGGACGCGAGCAGCCCCGCGAAGCTGACCACCGAGATGGAGCCACCACTGGCGATGATGAGCAGGCCGATGCGGAAGGGGTCTGCGCAGGCCGGCTTCAGCATGGGGTGGACGTCACAGAAGTAGTGGTCGAGGACCTTGGGGCCACAGAAGGGCAACTGGAACATGAGGGAGGTTTGTCCCACAGAGTGCAGCAGGCCCCCACCCCAGGCCGCCCCCACCAGGAGGCCACACACCCGCCGGGGCATGATGACCGTGTAATGCAGGGGCTTGCAGATGGCCACGGAGCGGTCATAGGCCATCCCTGTCAGGAGGAGGATCTCGGTGCCACCAAAGAAGTGGAGGAAAAATATCTGTGTGAGGCAGCCCTTGAGGGAGATGACTCTCCGCTCCATAAAAGAGTCAAGGATGAGTCTAGGGGCTGTGACAGAACAGTAACAGAGCTCCACAAAGGACAAGGAGCTGAGGAAGAAATACATGGGGGAGCTGAGCCCTTTGCTGGTCGTGATGGTCACCACGATGAGGCCGTTACCCAGCACGATGGCCAGGTACATGATGAGAAACAGCGCAGAAAGGAACTTCTGCACATCCTGGTTCTGGGAGAAGCCCAAGAAAATGATCTCAGTCACATTGCTTGTCGTAGCCATGTTTTAAAGCGCAGGAGCTCACACCTGAAATCACAGAAATCAAAGACAGCTCCTCAATCATTAGAAACGGCCTTTCCAGGCTGTGAGGACCACTGTCGTTCTGCACCCTCTCAAGTCCCCTCTCTGCCTCGGGCGTCTCCAAAACATGCTCTTGTTGAGGCAAATGGACAAAACTGTGGTCAGCAAATGCTTGATGTAATTCCCGAAATAGGGGCTGGGTTTGTAATGATGCTCCCTTGACGTGTTTCCTCTGATTCAGGCAGGTACATTAGCCAATGAATCTTCACAATACAAATAAGAGGAAGTCTGCTGGGGCACAATGGCATCAGTGGCATCTTGGGAGCGCTGGGACCCAGGTTCAAGCCTGGCACAGTGGGTTAAAGATCTGGTGTTGCCACAGCTGTGGCTTAGGTCGCAGCCATGGCTTGCATCTGACCCCTAGCCTGAGAACTCCATATGCCACAGGGCAGCCAAAAAAAGAAAAAATAGTAATAAGAGGATATACATAAATATTGAAACTCAGAGAGATTCAGTCACCAATTCAAGGTCACACAGCTCAGATTCGAACTGAGGTCTGTATGTTTCCGAATGTAGCTGCTTCTACTACCTAATCTACTCCTGAAGTGTGCCTTGTCTTTGGATGAACAGTAAGAGTTTCTATCAGTCTTGCCACATACCATAATGTAGAATCAATTCTTTGCAGTGACTGCTACATCGTCTCCATCTCAATAACTCTACAATTATTAAAATTAGCCTGGCTCCCTAACAGGCATAAGAGAGAGGTCAAAAGGAAAAGGGACAGTCACCAAGCCTCAACCACTGTCCTTGGAGGTGGATATGGGAGGAGGAAATGCAAGTCAGTGAGCTCTGAAGACTGACAAAAGGGGATCAGACACAGAAAATCCATAATCGCATTTCTGAAGTTGTCATTCCTCCAGCATGAAATAAGCTTTACCAGCAAAGCTAAAGGTATTCTGTATTCACACACTTAACAGCCAGCCTGCGGTCCAGGCCAGCCTTTGAGTGTTGACCTGGTGATAGGAACTCAGGATTTGGGGTCACAGGACATGGGTTCAACAGGCGCAGCTGTTTAATAGCTGTGTGATAGTAACAAATCCATTGTTTTCCTCCGTGCCTATCATTTTCCTCTGAAAAACAGAAATAAAAATACCTTTTCCATGGTGCTCTTTTGAAAACTGAATGAACTCCCAAGTTTTTAAACAAATAATAATTGTGTACGATTACAATGGACAGGAATATCAGAGTATAACTGACTTATGTTTCTCTCAGCCTTATCAATTCTATTAGTGCACAGTGTGATGGTGGATCCATTTATGGGCCCCTGAGTCAGAAGGCAGGCCTGACACACAGCTTTGTTTGGTAGACGTGCAGCATCCTGGGGATCTGATTTAAGCATCTTACCACTAGCTTATGGAATAGCAGGCTACGTAAGGACACAGGAATGAGTATGCTAAGTGACCTGCTAAGCCAGGCACGGAAAGAAAAACACTGCATGAGTCCACTTGGATGCCATCTGTCAGTCATAGAGACAGAAAGTAGAATGGTGGTTGCTGGAGGCTGGGGGGAGGGGGGTGTGGAGTTAGTGCTTAACAGGTGCAGGCAAGGAGTTTCAGTTTGCAACAATGAAAAGAGTTCTTGGGAGTTCCTGTCGTGGCTCAGTGGTTAACGAATCCGACTAGGAACCATGAGGTTGCGGGTTCGATCCCTGGCCTTGCTCAGTGGCTTAAGGATCCGGTGCTGCCATGAGCTATGGTGTAGGTTGCAGACACAGCTCAGATCCCACATTGCTGTGGCTCTGGCATAGGCTTGGCAGCTACAGCTCCAATTAGACCACTAGCCTGGGAACCTCCATATGCCACGGGTGTGGCCCTAGAAAAGACGAAAAGACCAAAAAAAAAAAAAAAAAAAGGAGTTCTTGCGATGGATGGTGGTGATAGTTGCACCATAACAGGTTACATTCTTTGATACATTGAACTGTGCATGTAAAAGTGATTAAAGTGGTACATTTTATATTATTTGTATTCTACCACAATTAGATCATACATACATACATATATGTATACACAGGTGAGAGAGAGAAACTCAAGTGTTTCACATTCCCCCTGCTCCATGCCAACCTCTAAGAACAGTGGTTGAAGCTTGGCAGTTTTGTCCTTCCTCTCCCCTATTTAGCTTTTTCTTATGCCTGTTAGGGTCCCTGATTCATTTCAAAGGTTGCAGAAGAACTGAATTAGTGAAACTCTAGCGCTAGCTGTAGAAAGTCCATTCCACGTTCTTGTATGAGGAAAGACAGATGTGACACCCTTGTTATGCAATCCATACAAGGCACTCCTCAGGAGAAAGAGAGAGAGTGGAAACGTCCACACTGCAAATACAGACCTCAGAACAAATATCAGCTGTGTGGCCTAGAGCAAGTGACTTAACCTCTCTGAGCCTCAGTGTCCTTATGCATAAAGTAGGCATAAGACTCTATTCTCATTGTTGTGCCCTTCCCTTACCTCCCTGCAGGCTCCTCAGTATACCCAGCTGATCTTCCTTCTGCCACATGCCAATTCTTCACACTCAGAATGTTTATGCGGATACACCACATTAACAAACTGAAGAATAAAAACCATATGATCCTCTCAATAGACACGGAAAAAGCCTTTGACAAAATCCAACACCCATTTCTGAGAAAATCCCTTCAGAAAGTGGGCATAGCAGGAACTTACCTCAACATAATAAAGGCCATATATGACAAACCCACAGCAAACATCATTCTCAATGGTGAAAAGCTGAAAGAATTGCCGCTGAGATCAGGGACAAGACAAGGATGTCTGCTCTCACCACTACTCTCCAACATAGTTTTGGAAGTCCTAGCCACAGCAATCAGAGAAGTAAAAGAAATAAAAGGAATCCAAATTGGAAAGGAAGAAGTAAAACTATCACTATGTGCAGATGACATGATACTATACCTAGAGAATCCTAAAGACTCTGCCAGAAAACTGTTAGAGCTCATCCACAAATTTGGCAAAGTCACAGGATACAAAATTAACACACAGAAATTGATGGCATTTCTATACACTAACAATGAAAGAGCAGAAAGAAAAATTAGGGAAGCAATCCCATTAACCATCACATCCAAAAGTATAAAATACTAAGAGTAAACCTACCTAAAAAGACAAAAGACCTCTACTCTGAAAACTATAAGACACTGATGAAAGAAATCAAAGATGACACAAATAGATGGAAAAATATACCAGGCTCGTGGATTAGAAGAGTTAATACTATCAAAATGACTATACTACCTAAGGCAATCTACAGATTCAATGCAATCCCTATCAAATTACCAAGGACATTTTTCACAGAACTCAAACAAAATATTTTCAAGTTTGTTTGGACGCACAACACACCCAGAATAGCCAAAGACATCCTGAAAAAGAAAAACGGAGCTGGAGGAATCAGGCTCCCAAACTTCTGACTATACTACAAAGCAACAATCATCAAAACCGTATGGTACTGGCACAAAGACAGACATATAGATCAGTGGAACAGGATAAAAATCCAGAATTCAACCCACGCACCTACAGCCAACTCATCTATGACAAAGAAGGCAAGAATATACAATGGAGAAAGGACAGTTTGTTCAATAAGTGGTGCTGGGAAAACTGGACAGACACATGGAAAAGAATGAAATTGGAACACTCCCTAACACCATACACAAAAATAAACTCCAAATGGATTAAAGACCTAGCTATAAGACCAGACACTATCAAACTCCTAGAGGAAAACATTGGCCAAACACTCTCTCACATAAACAGCAGCAACATCTCAGATCCACCTCTTAGAGTATTGATAATAAAAAAAAATAAATAAACAAATGGGACCTATTTAAACTTAAAAGTTTCTGCACAGCAAAGGAAACCCTAAACAACACAAAAAAGACAACCCACAGAATGGGAGAAAATCCTTGCAAGTGAATCGACTGACAAGGGATTCAGCTCCAACATTTATAAACAACTTCTGCAGCTCCATACCAAAAAAACAAACAACCCCATCCAAAAATGGGCAGAAGATCGAAACAGACAGTTCTCCAAAGAAGACATATGGATGGCCAAAAAACACATGAAAAGATGTTTCATTATTAGAGAAATGCGAATCCAAAGCACTATGAGGTACCACCTTACACCAGCCAGAATGGCCATCATCCAAAAGTCTACAAACAGTAAGTGCTGGAGAGGGTGTGGAGAAAAAGGAACCCTAGTACACTGGTGGTGGAATTGTAAACTGGTGTAACCACTCTGGAAAACAGCATGGAGATTTCTCAGAAAACTAAAAACAGAACTCCCGTTTGATCCAGCAATCCTACTCCTGGGCATCCATCCAGAGAAAACCATGACTCGCAAAGACACATGTACTCCGATGTTCACTGCAGAATTATTTGCAATAGCCAAGACATGGAAACAACCTAAATGTCCATCGACAGAGGAGTGGATCAAGAAGATGTGGTACATATATACACAATGAAATATTACTCAGCCATTAAAAGGAACGAAATACCAGCATTTTTTGCAACATGGATGGACCTAGAAATTATCATGCTAAGTGAAGTCAGCCGTACAGTGAGACACGAACATCAAATGCTTTCACTGACATGTCAATCTGAAAAAAGGACAGACTGAACTTCTTTGCAGAACAGATGCTGACTCACAGACATTGAAAAACTTACGGTGTCCGGAGGAGACAGTTTGGGGGGTGGGGGGATGTGCTTGGGCTGTGGGATGAAAATCCTGTGAAATTGGATTGTGATGATCATTATACAACTACAGATGCGATAAATTCATTTGAGTAATTAAAAAAAAAGAAAAAGTGGGAAAAAAAAGAATGTTTATGCGAAGAGCAGGAATCATAGATGGGCATGTTTCAGCCTCATGGAAAAAACGGCTATATTAGAAACAGACTTTTTCACGAGCAATTAATTTCACAAATCAACTCTGTGAAATTTAGCTTTGAGAGTGCTCCTTGTTTCTGTAATTGCTTCTTAGATTTGGGGTGTCAAGTGAGAGAGGTTCTCTCAGAACATTTGCTAGGACCACTTTGGTTTTCATGTTTTAAAAAAATTAGTTGTGTTTTTCTTTCCAGCAATTAACAGAGCAAGATATACATTTGGTGTCATTCAGTTTTCTCTAAAAAGTTAAAATTTTAAAGTCTCTAGAATGGAAGAAAGAAAAGGAAATTAACATTTATCAAAACTCTGGGTAGAAATGGAAAAAAATACAAGAAAGGATTTCATAAAGAGGTTATCAGGCCCATAAACTATTGACACTTTTCCTGGGGGGTAAGTTTATTTTTTATTTTATTTTAATTTTTGCTTTTTAGGGCCGCACCCACAACATATGGAGGTTCCTAGGCAGCTAGCTACAGCAGCCAGCCTACGCCACAGCCACAGTAACACAGGAGCCAAGCCACAACTGCAACCTACACCACAGTTCACAGTAATGCCAAATCCTTAACCCACTAAGCAGGCCAGGGATCTAACCCACAACCTCATGGTTCCTAGTCAGATTATTTTCCATGGCACCACAAGAACTCCTGGGGGGTAACTTTAATTCCGACTTTTTTTTTTTTGTCTTTTTGCCTTTTCTAGGGCCACACCCTAGGCATATGGAGATTCCCAGGCTAGGGGTCTAATTGGAGCTGTAGCCGCCGGCCTACGCCAGAGCCACAGCAACTCGGGATCTGAGCCACATCTGCAACCTACACCACAGCTCACAGCAACGCCGGATCCATAACCCACTGAGCAAGGCCAGGGATCGAACCCACAACTTCATGGTTCCTAGTCAGATTCGTTAACCACTGCACCACGGCAGGAACTCCAATTCTGACATTTTAATCAGCAGGGCCAAGGAAGAGACTCTGAAAGGTAAGTGTGTGCTCCTATCAGACAGTAAGTAACTGCACATTTCTCCAGGGTTTACGGTTAAAAATCCCAAACAAGTATACCATAGAAGCTTAAGATAGACTGGCCCCAATCAACAACTTCTGTTAAACCTTTCTTTCTTCATTTCTTTCTTTCTTCCTTCCTTTCTTTTTTTTTTTTTCTTTCTTTCTTTCTGATGAATCTGATGCTTCCCTACGGTTTCTCATTATACCTTTCCTATCAGAAATCCATATCCTCGGAGTTCTGAAAAATAAGATTGGTCTGAACAGTTTTTCAAGACTATCTGAGAGGCTGTATTCTGGCCTTAAGTCCTCAGTCAGTCCACCAAATAAAACAGAATTATAAAAAAAAATTTAAATTAAAAAATTGGTACTGGCCTTTTCCAGCATCCTTTTTCTCCTGCATTTTTCTCCCAAGATATTCTTTCACCAGAGGAGTCAGACGCAGGGCCTCTCCTACTGAGTAACACACACTGTTATATTTGGAAGGAAGCTTGTGGATTCCTCCTCTTACAGAAGAGAGATCTGGACCCAGCATCACACAGCTGGTTGGTGCAGAGCCTGGACTAGAACCAGGCTCCACGGCTTCCTGCCCAATACTTGCTCCCTTGCTCATCTCATCTCATCCACTGACTCCTCCCCCTGGTGCTCCCCCAAACCAGGCTTCCAGAAAGAAGGGAGAGCATGAGGGGAGAAAAGAGGCGTGTTTCCAACAAAAGGCAAAGCAAAGCTGAAGGGTAAGATCTTTAAAGAGAACAGTAACGACGTGAACAATATCATGAATAATATGGTCCGACCTCATTTTCCCACCTTCCTGAGGTATAATTTCTGACCAGATAGCCTTGCAGAGCCTGGGGACCCTGCAGAAGAGAGGAGTTTTCAGGTATTGGCCAAATTGAGCTGCCAGGGCAAGAGACTGGAAAAAGAAGATAAGGAAAAAAAAGAAAAGAAAAGGAAGATATGCCTTGGTGACCAGAGATCTTAGCTCCAGCAGCTATAACCAAAGATTCATTATTCTATAGCCATTTTAGATACTTCTGTCAGGTCTCCCCCAAAAAAGAGAATACAACCTGTTGAAGGCTTTTACAGTGTCTCCTAAAGCCACTGTTGCACCTTACACAGGCTGGGGAACTCCGCAAAGTTAGTGAGTGTTTGGGATTTGATTCCTGAATCCTCCATCTATTATTACATCTATTTCAAAACCAAGGCATCACTGTTTGTACCTTATAAACACCACCAGAGGATAAAGTATATGTGGGGCTATCTAGCATTAAAAAAATAGGCTCTTCTTTATAATTCCAAATTATGTCCCCATAGAGATTAAGTGAATGAGCCTATCTTGAATATTGTTTGTGGCCTTGATTCTTAACTTTATCTCCTGAATCTTTTGCAGGCAAAAAACTGATTCATTTGCATACGTCGCCCCAGGAAAACAGAAATTTGCTTTATTAACACAGAGACATACAATGAGTATGTTAGTGTGCACTGATAAAAACTTGGAAATCTTGGGCCAAGATTGGTCCTTGGCAAAATTTAGGTTTCTGTGTAGCCTCATCTCCATTCGGGTTTGAAAAATGCCTTCATTTTTTCACCGGAGAAGTCCGGATGCGAAAATGTGTCAGCCAGGCCCCTTGAATTTTTCAAAAAAAATGTTTTGAAAAGTGTATTAAAAAAAAAAAGCAGTTAGTGAAAACTATCTTTGTAAACATCTCCACACTGATCGTATTACAAGTGGCCCTGGTGAAAGTGACTGTAACATCTGCTCTAAGCCAAGTCATTGAGTCACTTTCTCATGATGTCACTGATACTGGCAGGAGAGACCTTAATTAAAGTGATATCTGAAGTCTGCCTCATTAGCCAAAAGAGTCAGCAAATCTAAGACTCTCCGTGCATAGGAGCTAGAGTAAGAAAAATGAAAGGTGCCAACACGTGTGAAAGACTCTGAGTCTTTGTGTACCGTGACTCATGGTTAAGGTTCAGTGACTAAACTGACTCAGAATCTGTTCCACACAGAAAGATACCACTTAATACCTACCTTCCTCTATGGACTCACCAGGTACCATCAATGCCACCACCTCCCTGTGCCAACTCCGGCATTAATGACCTTCTCACAAAGTTACAGTGGAAGAGAACAGGATGAGCCAGTCTACCCTAAAACCCACTAAAATGAGGAGTTGGGAAAATATTGGCCAGACTGAAGCTATACGCATTTAAGGTGAATGAGATGGAAAACTGAGATCAGAGAATTGAATTCCCTGAACTTTTCTAGCATCCCCTGTCTGGGGAATTCCTGAGAAGAGCAAAAGTCAACGTACCAATTGCTTCCTTCAGAGGTTAAGGAGCCTCTCTCTAATTAATCCAATTACAACGTCAGCCCTTCTACTTGCCCCCTTATGATTAGCAACCTCTTGTCATGGCCCCTGGAGTTCTCCCTCTGCATTCTCAGGTAAGTGATGGAGGAGAAGCCAACAGCACGTCATCCCTTGGTCCTCACCACACACATCTTCAAGAGGCCCCTGGTGTCCTACTCTAACCTCACCCCTCATTGGACCACTGATGTCGGTGAGCTCCAGGGAGACTTTAACCAAGTGGACCAGGACCACTTCATACACATACGCCACACACATCACCTGAACGACAGACTGTATACATGGAAGGGCCTTCAAGATCATACTGTCCGATTCATCAACTTTAAACGTGTCAAAGAAGCCAAAGAGGAACAATCACTGTGCAAAGTTATCCTACGCACTGATGGCATGGTTAAACCAAGTCTTTCCTGACTCCTGGTACAGAGGCCTTACAACTACTCATTCTTAAATTCTAAGCATTTTACCATAAGGCATAAGCACATGGTTTTTACATGCAAAGGCTTCAGAAAGACTAGAGTTCCTTAATTGTTGGGCATAGTCTCCCAAGTAACAGCATACTATATTTGTGTTGGGCAGTACCGTGTCTTTCAACTTTTCTTTCTGACATCTTACATACAAAGTAACACTCTAGTCTAGAAACTAGTATTCCCGTCTGGTGCAGGGGAAACAAATCTGACTAGGACATGTAGCTGAGGGTTCAATCCCCGGCCTCTCTCAATGGGTTAAGGATCCAACATTACTGTGAGCTGTGGTGTAAGTCGCAGATGTGGCACAGATCTGGCGCTGCTGTGGCTCTGGTGTAGGCCAGCTGCAAGAGCTCTGATTGGACCCCAGTCTGGGAACCCTCGCATGTCATGGGTACAGCCCTAAAAAGACAAAAGAGGAAGGAAGGAAGGAAGGAAAACTAGTGTTCCCACTTGACAGAGTAGGTAACAGGGGCTCAGAAAGTTTATGAGAATATTACAAACCTATACAAATAATAAATTTCCCTATTGTGCAAAGGTCTAGGTGTCACAACTCCTGTCAGCAGAGAATATGTCACCAGCAGCTGGTGCCCTTGAGGAAGCAAAGAGGCCAGTAAGAAATTGAACTGATTCTCGTTACCCTGATCTGCTCTGCTCTGTGTAGCCATGCTGCTTCTTCAGAGTTTTTATCTTTAGATAAATAAATTACAGAACAATCGTATACATGTAACTTTTTCTCATTAACTTCCTCAAATGCTGCAAGAACTCAAACTCTATTTTTAAAGCCCCAGGAATTCTCACTAAAGAAGCCTACGTTAAATCCTTCTGTATGTACATCAAGACCTACCCCCATAATTTGTTTCAAACTAAATGGCATTGGCTACTGTCATAAATTGAGCCTTTCTCAACTCTCTTACTAAAATATCTCTGGAAAAGAAAAAGTGTTGCAAAAACAGTATCTTTAACAGCTGGTCTACATCCAGAACATGGGAAGGACTTCTAGGAGTAACAAGGCAGGGGGAATGGAATGAAGAGATACAAACGATGGCCATGCATGCAATTCTGTTGGCCTAAAAATGTAGGAAGAGAGCAGTTTCTTTCTGGCTCACCTCACCCCTTTCTGTCTCTGACTCACACACATGTGCATATGCACACATAGACACATGCATGCACACACACACACCATTTTCTTAGAAATAATTAATACTGGCATTATTTAATCTTTCTAGCTTTACTGAAGTATTCTTAACAAGTAAAAATTGTACCTAGTTAAGGTAAACAATGTGATGATCTGAGATACATATACATTGTGAAATTTTACTACCATCAAGGTAACTAAACAAACCTGGAGTGGAGGACTACAATGAAAGAAAAGAATAATTCAAGGAGGAGAAAGAAGAGGATGACAGATGAAACAATACTAGCAGAGTGTTAATCGCTGAAACTAGATGAAGTTTTCATGGGGATTCATTATAATAATCTCTGTAATTTTGTGTAAGTTTAAAAATTTCTCCAGGGATAGGTTAAAACACAAACAAGCAAAAAATAATATCCAATCATGGAATAAAGGGGAAAGACTAATGTAGCAGTTCAGGCAAATGGGTAGAAGTAGATTGGACTTGGGCAGTAGTTGGGATGGGAAGATTGGATGGATTCTGAATACACGTTGGAGATATAGTAGACAGGGTTTGCTAGTGGATTAATTTGAGGTGAGGAAAAATGGTACCCAGATGTTTGGTGTGAGTAAACTGGGAGAATGGTGATATTGTTCTGAATTGATAAATGCAGAGAGAGGAATAGGTTGGAGTCAAAGTCAATAATTTTTGTTTTGATCATATGAGGTTTAAGATGACTATCTACATCCTAGGGGAAATTTTAAGTAGACAATTGGCTATTCCAATCTACTTCCAGGATTATACAAGAGCTAAAAATTTCAAAGACAGGGCATAGCCAGTATTTATCATCATGAAAACAGATAAGATCGTGTAGGGAGAGAGTGGAGACAGAAAAGAAAGGAATTCCAGGACTGAACTTGGGAAGCACCAATAATCAGAGTTCAAGAAGCAGCAAAAGAGTTAGCAAAAGAGTCTGAGAATAAAAGTCCAGGAAAGAGCACACCCCAGAAACCAAGAAAAGAAATTTCAAAAAGGAAAATGTGATCAGTGACATCAACGGCTGCTTGGAAGTCAAATAAGAGAAGGATTCAAAAAAAGACCACTGTACTTGGTAGCATGAGGTCAATTTGGGATATAAGGAACTGGAAGAAACGGCTTTGAATAGAAGCAGGAGAATGAAAGATTCCTTGTGTAATTGCTGCCACAATTAAACTAATTAACATATCCATCACTTCACATAGTTACCATTTTGGTGTGCACGTGGGGAGGACACTTAAGATCTACTCTCTTAACAAATTTTAAGTATACAGTACATTATTATTAACTACAGTTTTTGCTGTACATTAGATCTCTTGAACTTCATCTTTAACTGAAAGATTTGTCTTGTAACCTCTAACACCTAAAATGCCACATTATACACCTTAAAAATATACATTCTCGGAATTCCCATCATGGCTCAGTGGCAATGAATCTGACTAGAATCTATGAGGACGCAGATTTGCTCCCTGGCCTGTCTCAGCAAGTTAAGGATCTGATATTGCCATGAGCTGTGGTGTAGGTGGCAGACGTGGCTCGGATCCTGCGTTGCTGTGGCTGTGGTGTAGGCCAGCAGATACAGCTCCTATTAGACTCCTATATATACATTTTCTAATTTGTCAATCTCACTTCAATAAAGCTAGAAAAAAAACCTTATTTGTAAGAAAGGAAATATACTATGCCATAGGATACAGCTATAATAGTTACACAGCCATAGCAATTTAAAAATTAAGTTGCGGAAGTAAAATAGATGAATGTGTGTGTCTTCATCCATAAGGGAAAATATGCAGAGCATAAAAGTTAAAATCAAGGGGGAAAAAAGAAAAAGAAGAATTCAATAGATGACATTTTCATCAGAATTGATCAAGCAGAAGAAAGAATCTGTGCAGTAAAAGACAGGATCTTTGAAATGACCCAGTCAGAAAAGAACATTCAAAAAAAGAAAAAGTGAAGAATATGCCAATTATATCTCAATAAAACTGAAAGGAAAAATAAAATATTATGGTGCTTGTAAAATTTTTTTAAAGAAGAAACCCTATTTGAACAATAGGACATCATTAAAAGAATATATATAACTAAATCACTGTTCTGGACAACTGAAATTAACACAGCATTATAAATCAACTACACTTCAATTTAAAATAAGTAAAAAAATTTTAATGAAGAATGATTTGTGAATTAATGGAATCACAGGAGAAGCGACAGAGAAGGAGGCAGAAAGGTTATTTAAAGAAATAACAATCAAGTTCCCGCTGTGGCTCAGCAGGTTAAGAACCCAACTAGTATCCATGAGGATGTGTGTTTGATCCCTGCCCTCACTCAGTGGGTTAAGGACCCAGCATTGCTGCAAGCTGTGGCTAAAGCTTGGATCTGGTGTTGCTGCAGCTCTGATTCAACCCCTAGCCTGGGAACTTCAATATGCCATGGGTGCTGCCCTAAAAAGACCAAAATAAGAAAGAAAAAGAAATTAAGACTTAATTTCCCCAATCTGGAGAGATATTTGGACACTTAAGTTAATGAAGCTAATAAGTCACCAACATTTCAATGCAAAACAATCTTCTCCAAGACCATAGTAAAACAACTTTTTAAAAACAAAGACAGAAAATTTTAAAAGCAGCGAGAGAAAAAATATTTCCCTCATTCAAGGGATCTTCACAAAGGCTATCAGCAGATTTCTCAGCAGACGTTCGAGGTCAGGAGAGAGTGGGGTGACACAGGTACACCTCATTTTATTGTGCTTCACTTTTTTGGACACCACCTACACAAAATGGAATATTAATCAGTCATGAGAAAAAGGAAATTGTACCTTTGCAACTTCATGAATAGTCTTTGAGGGCATTATGCTGAATGAAATAAGTCAGAAAGAGAGAGACAATAACTGTATGACCTCACTGTACACGTTAAATTTACACAAATGTTATATGTCAATTATATCTCAAATACTTAGAAAATAAACACACAGGTTTTTTTAAATTTTTTAAAACTGTACAACACTGCTAAAGAACACAAAAGAAGATAGCAAATGGAAAAATGAACATGGTTTTGGACAGAAAGACCCACATTAAAGTAATGATTCTTGTCAGTTGCATCATTTGCAAAGATTTTCTCCCATTCTATGGGTTGTCTTTTTTTTTTTTTTTTTTAATGGTTTTCTCTGTTGTACAAAATCTTCTGAGTTTAATTAGGTACCATTGGTTCGTTTTCATCTTTACTGTCATTATTCTAGGAGATGGATAAAACAAGACGTTGCTGTGATTTATGTCAAAGAGGGCTCTGCCTATGTTTCCCTCTAGGAATTTTATATTATCTGCCTTTACATTTAGGTCTTTAATCCATTTTGAGTTTATTTTTGTGCATGGTGTTAGAAAATGTTCTAATTTCATTCTTTTACATGTAGCTATCCAGTTTCCCCAGCACCACTTACTGAAGAGACTCTTTCCTCCACCCGTATATTCTTGCCTCTTTCGTCATAGATTCGTTAACCAAGGGTGCTTGGGTTTATTTCTGGCCTTTCTATCCTACTCCATTCCAATGACTTTCATTTAGCACAGGATCCAATCCGGGATCACAGGTTGCATTCGGTTATCATCTAACCGCAATGCAGGAAAATTGCTCAATTCTTTTCTCCTGTACATCAGAAGAAGACAGGCCAGTAATTTTGCAAAATTTTGCTTGATTGGGGTTTGCCTGACATTTTGTGATGATCAAACTCAGATTATGTGTTTTGGTGGGAACACCACAGTCATGATACTGAGCCTCTTCTGTCTCAATACCAATGATTAACTTTAATTGATTAAGGGACTACCTTCCAGGCTTCTCCACCAGAGAATTATGTTTTTAAGGTTCGCAGTTAATAACTATGTTGTAGGGGAGTTCCCGTCGTGGCGCAGTGGTTAACCAATCCGACTAGGAACCATGAGGTTGCGGGTTCGGTCCCTGCCCTTGCTCAGTGGGTTAACGATCTGGCGTTGCTGTGAGCTGTGGTGTAGGTTGCAGACGCGGCTCGGATCCCGCGTTGCTGTGGCTCTGGCGTAGGCCGGTGGCTACAGCTCCGATTCAACCCCTAGCCTGGGAACCTCCATATGCCGTGGGAGCGGCCCAAGAAATAGCAACACCAACACCAACAAAAAAAAGACAAAAAAAAAAATAATAATAACTATGTTGTGGGGAAATACCTGGAGACGACGTAAAATCTTATTTCTCACCAAGAAAATGTTCAGTGATGATCAATTCTCTCAGGACTGCTTTCAAAAGGCAGATTAATTATTACAATTTTCTAAGAATTGGTTTACCACTATGCATCAAAAGCTGCAATACCTTTTAAAACAGTAAATTAACTATAGCAGGTGAGATTTTTTTTTAAATCAAAATATAGTAAAAGATTTCTATTCAAAATACTTAGCACATTGAAGTTTTTGGTGGTAATAACCTAAAACAAATCTAAACATCTAACAGAAAAAACGGCCAGTTAATAATAGTACATCCATAAGAGGATCTATTTTATAAGTGATCACAATAAAGTTGTTAAAAGTTGGGAAGCTATTAGAATAATTCTAGAACTAACAAGTCCTGGCATCTGTCTTTCGTCCCACTCTGTCGCCTCAGTTTGGACTCAACATCATTCTAAACCCCAGGATCAACACCAAGACTCAGACTCTATTTCTCCTCTAGTTTCACTGTCCTGATCCACAGCCTCTTCACGGCTTTCTTCATCTCAGCATTTCTCAAGGAGTAGATGACAGGGTTCAGGAGTGGGGTGATCACTGTGTAGAACACAGCTACCACCTTGTCCACAGGCAGGATGGTGGAAGGCCTCAGATAGATGAAGAGGCAGGGCCCAAAGAACAGGGTAACCACGGCGATGTGGGACCCACAGGTGGAGAGGGCCTTGCGCCGCCCCTCAGAGCTTTGAGTCCTCAGATGGAGCAAGATGACTACATAGGAGGCTAAGAGGACCAGGAAGCTGATCACAGTCAGGGTCCCCCCATTGGCAACCATCAGCAGACCAATCAGGAAAGTGTCAGAGCAGGCAAGCTTGAGCAGGGGAAGCACATCACAGAAGTAGTGATCAATCACGTTGGGGCCACAGAAGGGCAGGCGGAAAATGAGGAGGATTTGGGCCGAGGAATGCACAAAGCCCCCTGCGCCTGCTACTCCCACCAGGAAGGCACACACCTGCCCATTCATGATGGTGGCATAGTTGAGGGGCTTACAGATGGCCACGTAGCGGTCATAGGCCATCACAGTGAGCAAGAACATCTCAGCGCCGGCAAAGAAGTGGGTAAAGAAAACCTGTGACATGCAGCCCCACAGAGATATAGCTTTTCTGTCAGCCAGCAAATCTGAGATGAGTTTGGGGGCTGTGGTAGAGGAGTAGCAGATCTCCACAAAGGACAGGGAGCTGAGGAAGAAGTACATGGGGGAGCCGAGGCTTCTGCTGGTCATGACGGTGAGCACAATGATGAAGTTCCCCAGCACAATGGCTGTGTACAAGAGCAGAAATATCACAAAGCAGACTTTCTGCACCTTCGGATCGGGAGAAAGTCCCAGAAAAATAAACTCTGTCACATTGTGTGTGCTAGCCATGATGTCACCACAAGGATGTGTGATCTAAAATGCTACAAAAGGAGTTCCCGTCGTGGCGCAGTGGTTAACGAATCCGACTAGGAACCATGAGGTTGCGGGTTCAATCCCTGCCCTTGCTCAGTGGGTTAACGATCTGGCGTTGCCGTGAGCTGTGGTGTAGGTTGCAGACATGGCTCGGATCCCGCGTTGCTGTGCCTCTGGCGTAGGCCGGTGGCTGCAGTTCCGATTAGACCCCTAGACTGGGAACCTCCATATGCCGCGGAAGCGGCCCAAGGAAATAGCAAAAAGACAAAAATAAAATAAAATAAAATGCTACAAAAGACTCCTTTGGTAACCACAGGAATTACATAATAATCCCCTCCCTGTCTGATTCAAACTCTGCAAATTTGGAGTCTTCTCAGAAATAGGAAATCCAGAGTTCCCATCATGGAGCAGCGGAAACAAAACCAACTAGGGGCTATGAGGTTGCAGGTTCAATCCATGGCCTCAATCAGTGGATTGAGGATCCAGCTTTGCCGTGAGCTGTGGTGTAGGTTGCAGACACGACTGGGATCAGCCGCTCCTGTGGCTCTGGTGTAGGCTGGCAGCAACACCTCCGATTAGACCCCTAGCCTGGGAACCTCCATATGCCACAGGTGCGGCCCTAAAAGGACAAAAGACAAAGAAAAAGAAAGAAAGGAATAGGAAATCCATCTCTGCAATCCATCGACCCTCACTTGCGGTGGCCCTCTTCGCTTAGGACACTCTGAAAATACAGCACCTTACACCCTGAATCAGAACTGTTCCATGTGACCATCTGCCCCACAAAACTGTGAACTTTCTCGAGCAGAGATTCTATCTTGCTACCACTCCGTCTCCCGAGCTCCAAAAATACGCATTCAGTGAATGTACACAGAACGGAAGAACAGCACATATAGATCTTCTTAGCACATTATTTAGACACTGCAGGTGCTCACTAAAGATCAAAAGAACAAAGGTCCCCAAGGACAAAGACCACACCATCCCCACCCCTGCATCCCATACCTACCACTGCCCTTGCCTGAGGCAAAGACCAGACCCAGGCGAGAGCACTCTGAGAAATACCATGGGCTTCCTGGAAGCATTCCTTTTATCTTCAAAGTGAAAGTGTAATCATCAGATGCAAAAGACACGCATACACAAAACAAAACCCACCCCAGCGATTCTTTGGCTTTGCTATTTCACCACAGGTCCCTTTTCTGCTCTGACCAGAAAATGATGACAAATGATGCCCTGAGAACATCCCTCCTCTTGCGCAGGTTTCCCAGGTATTCCACCGGAAATGATCAAAGCCAAGCCATCAACCAGAGCTCCTACATCTCAGGACTTTCCACATGGAGGATCTGCTCCCCCGACAGCCTTAGGCTTGGGAATGCTGAGACCAAGCCACTGGACCTGCTCCGCCTGACTTAGAACAGGAACACAGTAGACTTGCCGCCCACGTGTTCCGCAGAGAAATAAGAATTCTGGCAGCTCAGCCTTGCATTCACTCTGCTGGAGAGACACCAGGGGGAAGGCATGATGATCACGTGAGAACGAGTGGGTCCCCAGAGAGCCAGGCTCCCCTTCCTCATCAGGCACATGGCCTCCTGGGAAGCAGGACCTGGACACTCTCAGACTTCTTTGTAGGAAACATGACTTCAGAAATGAATAGGAAGTCACTCAGACAGTGACACACCAACATCACATGCTATCATTTATATGTGCAATCAAAAAAGGAAGGGACACAATGAACGTCTTTACAGAACAGATACTGACAAACAGACTTTGAAAAACTCATGATTTCTAAAGGAGACAGGGTGGAGGGCGGGGGTTGGGCTGGAGGTTGGGGATGGAAATGCTAGAAAACTGGGTTATGATCATCATCGTACAACTAAAATTTAATAAAATTCATTGAGTTTAAAAACATTCAGAGGACATACAGTCAGAGGACATACTCTTTTTTGTTTGTTTGTTTTTTGCTATTTCTTTCGGCCGCTCCCACGGCATATGGAGGTTCCCAGGCTAGTGCTCGAATCGGAGCTGTAAGCCACCAGCCTACACCAGAGCCACAGCAACGCGGGATCCGAGCTGCATCTGCAACCTACACCGCAACTCACGGCAACGCCAGATCATTAACCCACTGAGCGAGGGCAGGGACCGAACCCACAACCTCATGGTTCCTAGTCGGATTTGTTAACCACTGCACCACGACGGGAACTCCCAGAGGACATACTCTTAACCAGGAGCTAGCACATGTTTGCCTTAAAGAACCAGATAGTAAATATTTTGAATTTTACAGGAAAAAAATATCTATCCAGCTGTCCTCTGTCAACTTGGGATACTCACAAGAGCACAAGAGGCATCGAATTTCAAAAAACAGATTTGTTAACTTGTAAATTATGGTGACTAAATTTGCTATCTTACAAGAAAAAAAAGAGAAAGGAATAGGAAATGTTAAATTAATTTTACCCAGTGTTCACAGGGCGCTTAGGCTATGGGGCTCTGTGCTGTTCAGGGTGCAATTAGACACAGCTCTTGCTTATTGTGAAATCAATCATGTGGCTTACATGAAATGACATCATCCGAAGGATGGATCCAAGGAATATGGGCTGTACGTGTCAGACAACTAGAATGGTACTTTTCCTGGGCTTTGGTATGGATGAGGGTACGGGTACTCCCAGCTTTTCCAAAGATCACTTTACACCACCTCGATCGTACACGAGCACCTGTTCTGCCGACCACAAGTCCAAAGAGCATGTTTGCCTTCATGGGAAAAAGTAAAAAGCAAAACCAGCAGTGTTTGTTTGGCAGTGAGTGTTACAGAGGGATCAGCACCCCACACAGCTGCCATTGTCAAGCAGGTCGGCATCAAGCTGTCACAGCTTTCAACTCTGTCTCCAAGGACGACACTTTTTCTCAATTTATTTTGGGCATCTGCTAGCAAGATGTGTCCTAAGGTAACTGCCTCTTCACTTTATGTCATTTCAGTTTACAAAAGGTCATACACAAACACTCTAATTTTGGATGGCATGAGAAACCTGTACAGATCAGTGGTTCTCAACCAGGGAAGTTTGCCCCCTAGAGGACATCTGCCAATATCTCTAGACACATTTTTATTGTAGTTGGCTTGCGATGGTGTGTTAGTGTCTGAGGTAGAGCAAAGTGATTCGGTTATACATATATACATACATTCTTTGTTCTATTCGTTTCCATTATGATTTAGCACAATATTGAACATAGTTCCCTGTGCTATACAGTAGGACTTTGCTGTTTATCCGCTCTGTGTATTTAAGAGTTTGCATCTGCTAACCCTAAACTCCCAATCCATCATCCCTCCTCCACCCCCCTCTCCCTTGGCAATCACAAGTCTGGTCTCCATGGCTGCCAATTAATTTGTTTAATGGCATCTAATGTAATTTTATACCTAATCAAACAGTAAAAACAAAACCTTAGAGAAAAAAACTTAGAAAATGAAAAATCTAATTAGGAAAAGTGATTTTTGTGTTAGGTGACTGTTTTCCCATTCTTTATATTTTTCATTTTTTTAAGTTTTCTTGAAGTACAGCTGATTTATAACATTGTGTTAGGTTTTTATTTTTTTATTAAAGTACATTGATTTACAATGTTTCTTCAATTTCTGTCGTACAGCAGTGATCCAGTTATACACAGTTCCCTGTGCTGAACAGTAGACCACCACTCTCCATCCAATCCAAATGGAACAGTTGGCAGCCACCAACCCCAAACTCCCCATCGGTCCCACTCCCTGCCCCCTTACCCCTGGCAACCACAAGCCTGTGTTGTGTTAACTTCTGCTGTACAACAAAGTGATTCCGTTGTGCATATGCAGATATCTATTCTCGTTCAGATTCTTTTCCCATATGGGTTATCACAGAATACTGAGTAGAGTACCCTGTGCTATACAGCAGCTTCCCATTGACCATCCATTCCACATACCTTACTGTGCATGTGCCAATCCCAAACCCCCAATCCATCCCTCCCCCTGCCACCTTTCCCCTTTGGTAACCATAATTTTGTTTTCAAAATCTGTAAGTTTGTTTCCATTTTGCAAATAACTTCATTTGTATCATTGTTTTAGATTCCAGATATAAGTGATCCATGAAGTTTGTCTGACTTACTTCACTTAGTGTGATAATCTGGAGGTCCATCCATGTTGCAGAAAAGGACACAACCTCATTCTTTTGTAATAGCTGACCAGTATTCCATGGTATATATGTTCTACACCTTTATCTACTCATCTGGCAATGCACATTTAGGTTGTTTCCAGGTCTTGGCTATTGTGAATAGTGCTGCTATGAACATAAGGATGCATACATCTTTTAGAATTATAGCTTTGTCTGAGTATATGCCCAGGGGTGGGATTGTAGGGTCACATGGCAACTCTAGCTTTAAGTTTTTGAGGAACCTCTATTCTGTTCTCTGTATTCCTGCACCAATTTACAGGCCCATCAACAGCATAGGAGGGTTTTCCATACATCCTTTTCTCTTCTCTACATCCTCTCCAGCATTTGTTATTTGTGGACTGTTTCAGGATGGCCATTCTGACGGGTGTGAGGTGGTACTCATCATAGTTTTGATTCGCATTCCTCCAATAATCACTGATGTTGAGTATCTTCTCATGTGCCTATCAGCCATCTGTATGTCTTCTTTGGAGAAATGTCTATTTAGATCTTCTGTCCATTTTCCAACTGAATTGTTTGTTCTTTTGTTGTTGAGTTATATGAGCTGTTTGTATATTGTGGGGATAAAGCCCTTGTCAGCTGCATCACTTACAGAGAGTTTCTCCCAGTCTGTAGGTTGTCTTTTTGTCTTGTTTATGGTTTCCTTTGTTGTGCAAAAGTCTGTAAGTTTGATTAGGTCTCATTTGCTTATTTTTGCTTCTATTTCTATTGCCTTGGGAGACTGACTTAAGGAAAAAAACAGTGGTACAATTTATGTCGGAGAATGTTTTCCCCACGTTTTCTTCTAGGAGTTTTATGGTGTCACTGTTTAAGTCTCTGTAGACATTTTTCAGTGCCACAATCTTGGTGGAGAGGTGGTACCACTGGCATCGAGGGCATAGAGGTCAGGGGTTCTAGGACACATCCTACAATTTATAGGACAGCCCCCCACAGCAAAGCATTATCTGACCCAAAATGTCAATGGTGGCTGTTGTTGAGATACCCTGGTAGAGACATAAAGATTTCTCCCAAATTGAGAATTATTGAAACTAGGTGTCTGGTTCATGTGAATTTATTACCATGCTGTGATAACATCTGTACCTGTTTTAATTTTTCTGTAATAAAAGATGTTTTAAATACCACAAAAGCACTCACATCCCAGGGCCTCAATCCTTTACCATCTGGCAGGAAATAAATGCAGGATGTCCAGTTAGGAAAACAGTCATATAAATGAACTGCTGCTTGCACTTAGCCCGAACTTCCATGCCAACTCAGCAGCAATTACAGACTTTTAGTCACTTACTCGGGGCTGCACAATCACACTAAGAGGTCGAGCTCGATTTCAATCACTCTGGCATCAAAGTCATATCCCTTGGCAACCTCGTCATGCCCACAAACACCACCCTCCAAGATACTGCCTACACCCAAACTCCTTGTGGTGACATTCATTCCTTCGTGATATAACTCTGACATTGATGAAGCACCAATGTGCCCAGCCTAGAGAACACATAATATCTGGTCTAATCTTTTCTTACAACCTCAACCCCCTTTTCATGACTCACTAGTCCAGCCTCCTTTGCCTCTAGGCATAGACAGATGACCTAGTTCTGGTCAATACAGTTAAGAATTCCCAAAATCAAACAGAGCCCTTCCCTTCCTTCATGTGAGCATATAATACCTAGAGTAGAGGTAGACATCTTGGAACCATGAGGGGACAGCCAAAATCATTGAAGGGGCACCAACCAAATGCTCAGGCATCACAGAAATAACAAAGCAACACGGGAACCAGTGACCTCCAACCTTCTTGCTGAGTAAGCAATAAACAGTATTATGGCTTAAGCCAGGGGCTGGCAAACCTCTCTAAAGGTTACGTAGTAAATTTTCTCTTTTTTTTTTTTTGTCTTTTTGCCATTTCTTGGGCTGCTCCCATGGCATATGGAGGTTCCCAGGCTAGGGGTCAAATCGGAGCTGTAGCCGGCGGCCTACACCACAGCCACAGCAATGCAGGATCCCAGCCGCGTCTGCAACCTATACCACAGCTCACGGCAATGCTGGATCTTTAACCCACTGAGCAAGACCAGGGACCGCACCTGCAACCTCATGGTTCCTAGTCGGATTCGTTAACCACTGAGCCACAACAGGAACTCCACGCAGTAAATATTTTAGGCTTCACAGACCATACTGGTCTCTGTCACAACTAACTCAACCATGCCACTCTGACACAAAAACTGCCACAGGTAAAAAGTGAAATAATAAGCATGACTATAGTCCAATGAAAACTTATTTATGGGCACTGAAGTTTGAATTACAAATAACTGTCATGCATTACAACATACGACTCTACTTCTTTTCAGCCATTTAAAAATGTGAAAATCATTCTTAGCTCATAGGTCATACAAAAGCAGGCAATGGGTTGGACGTGGATGAAGCCACACTTCAGAGCCCAGACAACAACTGTCTAGAAAGGGAAGAGTCTTGTAACATTATGCAGTTGAAGATATTAATGGTTAATAGTAGTTTTATTGTAGATCACCTCCCAGAGACATCTCCCTTCTACCAATGCCCTACTCCCATGAACTAAGGCTCCTACTACAGAATTTCAGATATTATAATCCTATTAAAGGGACCAGGGCACCAATGAAGTAGAAAAGCCTTCCTGGGAGTCCCGCAAGATTACACTGATAAGGAGGGACAAAGCAAAATGTAATCTTCTGTCTCCAAGTCCCATGATCCTTCCACAAACCACAGCATGCAGACACCGAGAGAAAAAGGGAATGAATCCCACATTGCACAGGTAGAAGATGACAGGGTGAGAATTTGAGCTCAGGTGTTCCTCCTTGAAGTCTGTGCACTTTGCACTATGGACTACCAAAGAAGAGAAGGAATTTTCAGCATTTCCCAAAATAGGGACAGCTAGGAAAGGGCTGTGACTGAGATCATCTAAAATACCACATGGCACGGTTTCTCAAGGTGGCTCAGCGGTAACCAACCCAACTAGTATCCATGAGCATGCAGGTTCCATCTCTGGCCTTGCTCGGTCGGTTAAGGATCTGGTGCTGCCATGAGCTATGGTGTAGCTCACAGACGTGGCAGCTACAGCTCTGATTCAACCCCTAGCTTGGGAACTTCCATATGCCACACATGCAGCCCTAAAAAAAATCAATAAGTAAATAAATACAATATAGCATTACCTGCTCCTATCTCACATGGAACACGGTGGTGTAAGAGACACCAAAAGTACATTGGATGGGAATATAATCTCAGATTCTCCATACAGGATGTTAACAAAGTGGTATTTCTATATTAATCTCATCCAAAGGGTGACTTTAAGTGGTATTTCTCCTATCATCACTGCTCAGGCTTATTAATGAGTCTGATTCTCCAATGATGGTGTATTTATTAACATTAAGATAGTTACTGTGACACAGAAAACAGCCTCGTGGTTGCCAAGGGGTGGGGGGCGAAGAGAGTGGAATGGACTGGGAGTTTGCAGTTAGTTAGCGCAAACTATTATGTTTAGAATGGATAAGCGATGAGGTCCTACTGTATACCACAGGGAAATATATCGTCTCTTGGGATAGACCATGATGGAAGATAACATAAGAAAGGGAATGTAGGAGTTCCAATTGTGGCTCAGTGGGAATGAACCTGACTGGTATCCATGAGGACGTGAGTTGGATCCCTGGCCCCACTCAGTGGCTTAAGGATCCGGCTTTGCCTTGAGCTGCAATGTAAGTTCCAGACATGGTTCAGATCTGGCATTGCTGTGGCTGTGGCTCTAAGCTGGCAATTGCAGCTCCAATTCGACCTGACCTCTAGCCTGGGGAACTTCCATATACCATGGGTGAGGCCCTAAAAGTCAAAAAAGAAAGAAAGGTAATGCATATATACATATGTGACTGGTTCACTTTGCTGTATGGCAAAAATTGGCACAAAATATTAAATCAATGATAATAGAAATAAAAATTTAAAAATAAAAAGATATATGCACCTCAATGGGAGGTTTTGATGTGACTGGTGTTAATATAAATAAAGAACAGCTCCAAATCAAAACAAAAAACAAAAAACAAAAAAAGATGGTTATGTGGATTTTTTGTTAATTGGAGTGATTCTACAAGGCAACATGGAAAAAAGAAATCATCATTTCTATGCAAAGAAAATAATTGGAAAAGTGCAATCTAGGAACTGAAGCCCTAGATTGGATGCTGAGATCACAGGACATTCTTCATGCTTCACATCATTGCGTATGGACTTTGAGACCAGAGGTTCCATATGATGAGTATATTCTGTATTCCATTAATTTATTTAATTTGGTATCCATGTCTCCAGCTACTATTGGCTGAGAACATAGTGTGTGCATAAAACCATGCTAGACACTGAGGCAGAGCCGAAAGCTAAACAGTCCTCTGACCTCAAGTAGACGCCAAGGTATACACATCCGGAAACAGCAAGAGTACAAAACAGAAAGGCGTACATACCTTACAAAGCAGTCCCTATACGCAGAGGACAGCCAATTCTCAGAAGTGAGTCTTTCCAACCCAAGGAAACTGGTCAAGGTGTTATGAAGAGAAGCCTACCTGGAAGCATTTTTCATGAGGGTCGGCTTGAACAGACTGAGCGAGTCAAGGCTTAAACAGAACAGGGGCCAGGGTCCTTTGGAATTTCCAGCAAGTTTGGGGCCCTGTAGGCTGATAAACGGATGCCTTTATTCCATCACTGAGGGTGGCCAGTCAAGCTTGCTTGAATTCCCAGGAACATGCCAATTACCCCTTTACAAAGAAGTTTCTTCACTCATTCAGTAAATTCATTAGTGGAACCTAAATCATCACTTATAAAATAGGCTTTATAGACATTAAAGAGCCACAAGTATCTCGAGTACCTACATCATTATATATTTTATTGCTTTTAGTGACAGTGAGGATATACGAAGAGAAAGTTGAGACACAAGGTAACAATCAGATAGGAAATCATTTACAAGTATGAATTCTGTGGGGAAACCTGGCTTTAATGATGGCAACATGGAGGCACCAGGGAAGGCTGGGATTTCCTAGTGGTGCCTAAAGCAAAAGAAAAATTAAATACTCATCATCCCAGCACAGTGTTTAAAAAAAAAAAAAAACACTGCAAAAAACATGAAAAGATTAACACTCTTCTCTGCATGTTCACTAAAATCAGAATGTAGATTTGGTCCCTCTATGCATACTAATTTCTTCATATTTTCATTTTTATTCCACCCCCGAGTTCACTTTCCTGCCCCACAACCTCCTCATGGCGATTTTCACCTCTGCATTTCTGAGGGTGTAGATGATGGGGTTCAGCATGGGGGTGACCATCGTGTAGAACACGGCCACCAGTTTGTCCTCGGTGAAGGTGGAGGGGGGCCGCATGTAGAGGAAGATGGCAGGTCCAAAGAACAACACGACCACTGTGACGTGAGAGGCACAGGTGGAGAGGGCTTTGCGCCTTCCCTCTGCAGAATGGTTCCTCAAGTTGACCAGGATGACGATATAGGAGGACACCAAGACGAGAAAGGAGAAGATAGAGAATAATCCACTGTTGGCCAAGACAATAAGCCCCTCCACAGAGGTGTCAGTGCAGGCGAGCTTGAATAAGGGGTGGAGGTCACAGAAGTAGTGGTCAATCACATTGGGACCACAGAAGAATAACTGGAGAGTCACAATAATCTGAACCATGGAGTGAAAAAAGCCCCCCAGCCAGGAACCAGCCACCAGACGGTGACACACAGCCCGGCTCATGATGACTGTGTAGTGAAGGGGTTTGCAGATGGCCACATAGCGGTCATAGGCCATTACTGTGAGCAAGAAGATCTCAGTAACGCCAAAGAAGTGGAAGAAGAATATCTGAGCCACACAGCCCTCCAGGGAGATGGTTTTAACCTTGGAAAGCAAGTCTGCGATGAACTTGGGGGCAACAGTAGAGGAGTAGCTGATCTCCACCAGGGACAGGTAACTCAGGAAGAAGTACATGGGGGAATGCAGACTCTGACTGACTTTGACCGTCAGAACAATGAGGCCATTGCCCACCACCGTGGCCAGGTACACAGGAAGAAACACTACAAAGCACACCCTCTGCACCTCTGGATCCTCAAAAAGACCAGTGATAATCAACTCAGTCACATTATTTGTGGGCGCCATGGAAGTGATTCACATGTACTGGACAGGAGGTAATCAGAGGCCTGCAAGAACATAAACACTGACTGTATCCAATTCATCTCATTTACAGCAAGTTAGACAGTAAACCAGTTTATAATAGAAATTTATCAAAAACTCATTCATTTAGCCAATGCATACTCATTCAGCTTTAAATATGATCATGGGGAGTTTCTGCCATGGCTCAATTGTAACGAATCTGACTAGTATCCATGAGGATGCGGTTTCAATCCCTGGCCTCGCTCAGTGGGTTAAGGATCTGGCATTGCCACGTGCTGTGGTGTAGTTGCAGACACGCTGGGTTCTGGTGTTGCTGTGGCTGTGGGTGTAGGCCAGAAGCTACAGCTCAGATTAGACCCCTAGCCTGGGAACCTCCATATGCTGCGTGTGCAGCCTTAAAAAGCCTTTAATTAATTAATATCACCATGCTAGCAACAGTTTGTATATTAAAAAGTTAAGGTTCAGAGAAATGGTTATTTACCCAGGAACACACAGAAAGTAGAAAATTCTGAGACTCACAACCAGACTTTCTAACTTCAGTCGGGGGTTCTTTCTAACCTACCACAAGCTATTCTAAATTTAGAGAGCCATTCAAGTTCAGAGCCTCTATCTTTATTATCATCATAACATTTTTCATGCTTTCTCTTCTCGGGGACTTCCCAGAACACGCTTCTCCTGAACTCCTCCTTTTCTTCATCTCTGCCTCAGGGAGTCATCTTCCCATGGATACTGCTCCCCTTTCCAAGAGGTGCTCTGTCCTGTCCTCTTCACTCCATTCTGCCAGCCCTCAGCCTACTCAGGTCAGATTGCTTCACATGTCTTACAGCTTCAATAATGATGTTCAGCAATCCCACTCCTGGGCATCTATCCAGAGAAAACCATGATTCACAAAGACACATGTACTCCGATGTTCACTACAGCACTCTTTTCAATAGCCAAGGCATGGAAACAACCTAAATACCCATCAACAGAGGAGTGGATCAAGAAGATGAGGTACATATACACAATGGAATATTACTCAGCCGTTAAAAGGAATGAACTATCGGCATTTTTTAGCAACATGGATGAACCTGGGAATTATCATGCTAAGTGAAGTCAGTCAGTCAATGAGATACCAACATCAAATGCTTTCACTGACATCTGGAATCTGAAAAAAGGACCGAATGAACTTTGCAGAATAGATACCGACTCACAGACTCTGAAAAACTTACGGTCTCCAAAAGAGACAGTTTGGGGGATGGAGAGATGTGCTGGGGTTGTGGGATGGAAATCCTATAAAATTGGATTGTGATGATCATTGTACAACTACAAATGTAATAAATTCACTGAGTAATAAAAAATAAAAAATAAAAACGATGTTCATACAACAAATGCTTGAACACTCTGGAGAGAATCAACTTACTAGTTTGCCTCCATCATTTCACTGTCACTGTCACAACTCCTGCCCCACTGCTCACTCTCTGGGCAGCTCTGAACTCACAGAGGTTGTCCTCTGAGAGCACTGCTATGGCTGACCAGCCTGCTTCTCCCTATTCCAGGTTGGGAGTCGGAAGCAAAGTGTCCGGTAACGAGAGTGAGGATTTCTCTGTGAGTTACTCCCCTGAGCACATCCTCCACATCAACAGATCCCCAGACTAAACAGAAGAAATGCAGATCACAGCACCACCTCAAGCTAACAATGCCACATGATTCAAAACAATACTCTCTAGATTAAGGTGACCTATTAGGCATTTTGTCACCATGTTTGATCCATGAGAAATAAGGAAGAAATGGTGTGAACACCTTAATTCTCTTTTATAAATTCACCCATTGTTTTTCCCCGTATCCCTGATTTCATGCTGAAATTTTCAAGAAATATACTTTTGGAAAAGTCAAAATGCACCTAAGCAACAAGGACCCGAGTCAACAGAGGAAACAAAAGCCAGTATGAAGACAGATGGAAACAAAGCAGCACGTGTCAGAATTCCTTAAGCCAGGGCTTGCGGTGAAGTTTGAAATTTCCTAAGAGAACAAATTACAGGTGTTCTCACAAGAAAAATTTTTTTAAAAGGCAACTGTCTTAGAAGATAAATACGTTAGTTGGCTTAACTGTTAGTAATCATTTCATTATGTATATGACTATCAAAACATCAAGTTGAAAGTATTAAATATATATACAACTTTCATTAGAGAAAAATGTTAAGGTTAAATAAAGACACCAAACCTGAAAAAAAATGAGAAACTAGTATTCTAGAGCAAGAAAAATAGAGGAAAAGACTATAGCATCTCAGAGATGCAGAAAGCATCCTCGATCCCTGACCTTTCCATCCCTGATTCAGTCCCTGTATACTTGAGTACCAGAGGATGCCCCTTAGTCCTCAAATAAATTCTCCTCTTTGCTAAAGCTGGTGTAATAGGTTTCTGTTTCTTACAAGCTAAAGCTCCTAAGATATAAACCTAGGAAAAAAAGAGAAGGAAGGAAGCAAAGGAAAGAAAAGAAAGAAAGAAGGAAAGACTACCACTAGCACAGTAAGAAAGTTCAAAATAACAATTACTAGAAAACACAACTGAAAATATGCCCTTTACAATAGCCAAGAAAGGTTTTTTAAACATAATATAGTTATGTAGCAAAAACCATGAAACTACTACAAGACCACAAGAAAATACATATGTATAAAAGGGAAAATCAATCTATCCCCACAAAATTCCCACAAATTACATTTAAATAAGAAAATTTAACATTGTAACTTCAACTATCCCTAAATTTGTCTACAAATGTATGCAACTTCAACCAAAATCCAATGAAATTTTTCTTTGTAGTTTATATAATTACTCTAAACTTCATCTGCACAGGGTATAAAAGGGATCAGCCATTTATGGAAACAAAAATAAGTCACCTACCCAAGAGCTAAAGTCTTCAGGAAAGCACATGCAGTATAGAAGCAATGTTGATACACGTGACCAAACACAAGCCATTTTGCTACATGCACCTTAGTGCAGTGCACTTTCCAAAAAAAAAGCCATGTCGTGGGCACTAGGAAGAGAATCATTAAGACTATCTGGGACCATCTCAGCAAATCGAGTAGCTGAATGGTGAGAAGGTAAGATTGTGAAATGCCCCCCAGAATCTCCTTTGACCCTATCCTCAATCACAAACCCAAGGAAAAGAGTTGGACAGGTTGAAGCTGATAAGACTAAACTTCAGAGTAGCCAGACTCCTAAAGCAGGCATGACCTAGAAGACACCTGGATGATGCTGCTGTCAGCCTCCAAGATGTCCAGGTTCCTAGCCTTGTTGTTGTATTTGATTTATGCCTCCCTTTCACTCCCATAACCAGTCATCACCACACCCCATTAATTTTCTCTTTAAAACATCTCTCCCTATGTGCATGTTCTCTCCAGTCTTGCTGCTACCACCCTCTCACGTGCTGTCAGCTGATGCCTAATTTCCAAAGCCTCTTAGTCCCCACAACTTCCCACCCCATCCATCCCACACACTGCAGCCAGAAAAGGTTTCCTGGCCCATCTTTCTTTAGATCCTTCTCTGCTTGGGATTACCCAGGGAAATCCTGAACCCCTCTGACCTATTTTTAAAGACTTTCACAGATGGAGCCGCCTCAACTCTCACCCTCTTACCTACTAAACTTCAACTCAGGGTCCTCTCCCCATTCCACAAGCCCACTCTGCTCACTCTCTCCCCAGAGCCTCTCTTCACCAGAAATGCCTTTCCTTATCCCTTCCCACCCTACATACCTACCAATTCCAGTCCTGTTCACATAAGGAAGCTTGCCTTTAAGACTCCAGACATATGTATATTCTCATCTCTGAGCTCTGAAAATCCTTTGGTGGTTATTCTTACATGTAAATCTGATCATGTTACTTCCCTGCCTAAACTTTAGCAGCCTCTCTCCAATGCCCATAGAATAAATCATAATATTCTTAGATGGATTCCAGGTCCTTCTTGAACCGGCTATTGCCTATTTTTGCAACCTTATTGTCATCCTCCAAATGAACATTATACAGCTATTTTCTAATCCCAAATGTCCTTTCTCCCTTCTCTGTGCTAAGTACTCCCTTCTTTCTAGATTATATGAATAACCTCATTACTATAGGAATAATATCTTTCTTCCTTTGTGTTCTTGCAGTAGTTTGCCATACTTCTTTTTTAGCAATTAACAGATTCTTTATAATTATGTACTGTTTCTACTACTCTACCAAGGAATACACTATCCTAGTATTCAAAATGCTTTTTAATAGTTTTCTTGAATTTTTATCACTAATTGCATTTTGGTTAATAATAGCTAGTATTTCCATGATACAATACAGTCATACAGATTTTTTTTGAGTTGTAGTTAACATATAACATTACATTAGTTTCAGGTATATAACAAAGTGATGCAGTATTTTTATGCATTATAAAATGATCACTGATCACCACAATAAGACTGGTTACAGTCAGTCACTGTACAAAGTTGTTCCAATATTACTGATTATTTTCCCTATCTATACATTACATGCTTTTTTTTGCTTTATTTATTTTTTAATTACTCAAATGAATTTATCACATCTGTAGTTGTATAATGATAACAATCCAATTTCACAGAATTTCCATCCCATAACCCAAGCACATCCCCCCACCCCGCTACATTACATGCTTCTGACTTGGCTTTATTTTTACTTTATTTACTTCTTTACTTTACTTTATAGCTGGAAGTTTGTACCTCACAATCCCCATTCACCTATTGCATCCATCCCCACACACCCTTCCCTGCTGACAACCACCAGTTTTTTCTCTGTGTCTATGGTGTTTCTACTTGGTTTTGTTTGTTCTATATCCATTAATTAAGTCAATTCCCAGAACAAACCTGTGACGTGGGTATCATTATTATTATCACCCCTTTTTCTACAAATGAGGAAAAAAAAAAAACACAGTAAAGTGAATTAACTGGCCTAAGGTTACACAGCAGTGGAGCCAGGATTTCAACCCCAGCAGTTTAACCACAGATCCTACGCTCTTTAAACACTACCTGGTACAATTTCTCGGTACCTAACACAGAAGTGAAGAGTTCAAATTAAATATTCTCCTTTGTAAGAAGTCCAAGATATATTTTTCCACCCACACATACAAATATTTCTTGTACGAGTATGAACTCAGTCTTTTTGGATTCACTAGAGAAATGAAGGAAAATATTCTAGGACCAATCTCAGAGATCCCTCAGAGATAAGAACCATGAAGAGTTCCGTTTTTCCAGGCTTCAGCCCTGATAGAAGGAATACACTGATAGCCATTCTGCTTGAAAACGTTTCCTTTCCTGTCATCTCACCTTTCAGTGTTTATTCCTCTTTCTGCTACCTCACTTCGCAGCCATTCCACCATCTCACCCACAGAGTTGGTAAGAAACACCCCCTCTGTCCCCACAATGGTGCCTCACCTAGAAGCATGGGGGGGTTGGGGAATGAGACCAGCATAGGAGAGCCTAAATCAGCCTTCGAGCTTTGTGACTCTACCTCCTGTAACTTACTGGACTCTGGACCAAAGCATCATGATAGAAGGGAGACGACGGCCAGAGAAAACCTAACAGAAAGCTTCGTGTGCCAACATGACTGATCTCACATGAAGGAATGGAACCTCCATCCCAGCCATATGCTCCCACTTGGTATCTCACAGAATCCCAAACTCTGTTTAGGACTTCAATTCAAAAAATTTTATGTTTTATATAATTTGCCACAATAAAAATATATTAATTAAACTGAATGTATTACGCCCCACCAAAAAAAAAAAAAAAACACCTCAAACCCAACCAGCTCATTTAACAAATGAACACTTGTGGCTTTATGAGAGGAACTGACTCTTGATGGCTTTCAGAGCCATCCTATGGCTGCTTAGAGACCCTGCATTTTACTTCCAGCTAGATCACCTACCTTCCAACAATCCGGTGTGGTTAGCTCTGCCTTAGAACAAAGAACGGAATCAGATGGATCTCAAATGCGTTCCAACTCAGCGTGAAGTTAGCCACGCTGCTGGAATAGATTGTTACTCAAGGAGACGATCTGATCTGGAGAAACTACAATAGGATGGGGAACTGAATTCTTCCCTGTGAATCCTGGTCCCTGACAAGAAAGGTACCTTGACTAATATCACAACCCAGCTCTGATTTTTCGCTGGCGTTTCCCCTGAACAAATTCAGGTCACACTCAGCTAAGCCACTCCGACTGGCACTGAAAAGATTTGGAGACATTTTCATCCAACCTCCTTAATTTATAGACGAGATGAATAAAGTGAGAGGTTAACTGGAGTCCCAAGCCACACACTGGTTATTGGCCAGGTTACCAAGGCAGATCAGTCCTCTTTCAACACTGCTGACTGGGTAGTGGTGGCTACCCAGGCATCAGGTGGATAGTGATGACTGGCTACTGCAACTCAAGGATCAGACCTGTCCCCAGGTACAAATCGCCCCTGTTCCTAGGAGCTTTCAGAAAACAAAGTAGATGATACCTAAGATGGACCACCAACAAAAGGGGGGAGCGTGCCATTCAGGAGATCTGGATCTGGGTTGATGATTGGATGTATAATCTCTAGAAAATAAAGAAATGCCACAGAAAGTGGCACGCTCAGGAGATTTTAAAATTCTGATTTTCATGGAGAAAACCTTTCCACCCACTGAAATTCCAAGGACTGTAACTAAATGCACAGATCCTTGAATAAGTTAAGATGCTTGAATAAATTAAGCTACACACTATAATCAAGGGAACAACTTCCCCATGGAATTTCTTTCCTCTTGGGTGAAACTTCATCAGTGACACCTTGACTTAGGAAAGGTTCAAAATCTTTTCAATTAGCTTAGTGAGATTTCCATAAGGTTTGCACACGATAATGAGAGAGTGAGAGAAGAATGCGAAAGGAAAAACAAAAGGGGAACATTTTTCCAGAATGGACTGCTGAGAATTAAAAGGAAAACTAATAAGAAAGAAAGAGAACTGGACAGGGAGCCAGGACATGTGGACGCTAGCTCTGGTTCAGTAGTTAATTAACGATCTAACTTAAGCCATGTCATTTTACCTCTCTGCCTCTCACTCTCCTGTTTTCACTTCTACATAAAAATGATAGAGCTGAGCTAGACTATCTCCATTGTACCTTCCAGTTCTAACACTTCTCTATAAGCCACTTAGACTCCCTGTGTGGCCGCCTCTCCATCAATAATGACAGTGTTAATAACGATGGAATACAGTCAGAATCTCCTCAGAAAGAGATGTCATTCATCCATCCATCCATTCCTCCATCCATGCATACATTCATTCAACAAACAGCAGTGTGTCCTTAATGTGCCAAGCCCTCTTCTAGGTGTTAAAGATTTGGCAGTGGAAAAACAAAGTCCCTAACTCAAGGCAGTTACATCCTTCATGTTCCCACCAAGATAATGGAAGTTGAAAAATAAATAAATAAGCCAATAAAACTTGATATGCAAGTTAGACAGTAATAAGCCCTATGAAGAAAAATAAAACAGGTTCAGGAGAATAGAGGCTGCTGGTAGTTATTATTTTATTACAGTAGTAAGGAAAGGCCAGCTCTTGCCCAAATTTCTGTCTGCTATCGTGAGAATAAAGGGGAACTGGGAAATATAAGGAAACCAGCTAGGTTAACACCACAATAATCCAGTCAGTAGGTGCTGGATTGATGTCTTTGCCAGGACGGTAGCATTGAAGGCTTTTAGGAAGTGGTCAGATTCTGAGCGTTGTGAAGGTAGAGTTAACAAGATTTGCTGATGTTTTGACTGAGTGGAGAAAGAGGAGGCGAGAATTCCAGGATACCCCCAAGGTAGACTGGAACAATGAAAATGGAGTGACCATTACTGAGTCTGGAATTCCTGGAGGAAAACGCATGGGAGCAGGAAAATTCAGAGTATAGATTTGGATGTGTTAAGCAAAGTTGCTTTTCACGACACCAACAGAGATATTGATGTGACAGCTGAATATACGAATCAAAGTTCAGGTTAAAAAAAAAAAAAGTCCAGGTTGAGGTCTAAGTTTGAGTCATAAACCCATGAACATTACTTAAAGCCATGAGACTCAATGAGATTTCTAGAGACCAAAACAGGATTAGTTTGAGAACCAAGCCCTATGATATCCTCCAAGAAAATGGAGATACAAGAAAGAACCAGCAAGAGAAAAGAAGCATGATTAATGTGATCAGAAGAGAACTAGGAGAGATGCTGGCATGGAAATGAAGTGAGGATATTGTCTCATGGAAGGAACGGCCAGCCAGGTCTAACACTGCTTCATTCCAGGAAGTAAGTCATCGTGAGACAGCAAATCCACCAGGCACAGTTCATTCCTGAACCCCGGGTTGAGAGGCCAAGGGGAAGGGCTAGCTGAGCACAGCGCATGACTTGCTGCCAGTGCCCCTTCCTTCCACTCACCCTGGCACCTCTGTGGGGGCATGTGGCGGTGAGCTTATGACCGTGGAGGGTGAGTTAGAAGAGCTAATTACTGAGAAATGAGATGAAGAGCACTCAACCACAGGAGTTCCCGTCGTGGCTCAGCGGAAACAAATCTGACTAGTACCCATGAGGACGAAGGTTCAATCCCCAGCCTCGCTCAGTGGGTTAAGGATCTGACATTGTCATAAGCTGTGGTGCAGGTCGCAGCCATGCCTTGGATCCTGCGTTGCTGTAGCTGTGGTATAGGCCAGCGACTACAGCTCCAATTCAACCCCTAGCCTGGGAACCTTCCCTATGCTGCAGGTGTGGCCCTAAAAAGACACAATAAATAAATAAAATAAATAAGTAAAAGGACTCAACCACAGAGGAAACCAGGGTGTTGGGGCACAGGAGCAATTTTTCCTGATCCAGAGGAATAACTACAAGTTGGTAGCACAAGCAAACGCTGAAGGTCTGTATACCTGTGATATCCAGTTTAGTAGCCAGCAGACACGTGTATTTATTTAATTTTAAGTGAACTAGAATTGAATAAAATTAACCCACTTTTCGTCAGACTAGGCACATTTCGAATGTTAGGCAGCCGCATGGCGAGCTTCTGCCGTATGTGAGCACAGATACCGAGCATTTCCATCATCACCAAACATCCCGTTGGCAATGCTGACCTAACTTCAGAAGCTTCCGAAACAGAATGTTTACCTAGAATGTAAGCTCCATGAAGGCAGGTACCTTCTGTCTTATGTACAGCTCTATATCCCAAGCACATGAAAAAAAAAATGCCTAAGTCTTGTCGAATAAAGTATTAAATGAACCTAAAAACCCTGAAATAGTTAATGATTAAGAAAATTGTTCTACAATTGATTTCTATGATAGTACCGAACCATTACAAATCACCTTTATAGAAAAAAAAATTAAGGGAGCTCTTGTTTTTTATTGAGATACAACTGATATATAACATTATATTAGTTTTAGAGGTCCAACATAATGATATGATTTTTGTACACACTGTGAAATGATCACCACAGTAAGTCTAGTTAACACCCATCACCACACATAGTTTTAATTTTTTTTTGTCAGGACCACTTTTATTTTATTTTATTTTATTTTTTTGTCTCTTTGCCATTTCTTGGGCCGCTCCCGAGGCATACGGAGGTTCCCAGGCTAGGGGTCTAATTGGAGCTGTAGCCACTGGCCTACACCAGAGCCACAGCAATGCGGGATCCGAGCCGCATCTGCGACCTACACCACAGGTCACGGCAACGCTGGATCGTTAACCCACTGAGTGAGGGCAGGGACCGAACCCACAACCTCATGGTTCCTAGTTGGATTCGTTAACCACTGTGCCATGGTGGGAACTCCAGGACCACTTTTAAAAGTTACTCTCTTAGCAACTTTCAAATACACAATACAGTCCTGTTAACCACAGTCACCATGCTGCATATTATACCCTGTGACTTATTTATTTTATAACTCGAAGTTTGTATCTTTTGACCCCCTCCATCCATTTTACTCACCCTCTTCCCACTGTCTCTGGCAACAGCCAAGCTGTTCTGTGTATCTATGAGTTCTTTTTGTTGGTCTTTTTTTAATCTTTTTAGGGCCATACCCACAGCATATGGAAGTTCCCAGGTCGAAATGGAGCTGCAGCTGCTGGCCCACACCACAGTCACAGCAACACAGGATTCAAGCCACATCTGTAACCTACACCACAGTTCACCACAATGCCAGATCCTTAACACACTGAGCCAGGCCAGGGATCGAGTCCTCATGGATACTAGTTGGGTTTGTTACCACTGAGCCACAATGGGAACTCCGTTTTAGATTCCACATGTAAGTGAAATCATACATTTGTCCTTCTCTGTCAGACTTATACCATTTAGCATATCCACTCATCCGTCAACAGACACTTGGGTTGCTTCCTCGTCTTATTGTGAATATCGCTGCAATGAGCATTATGATGTATGTATCTTTTTGAGTTAATGTTTCTGTTTCCTTCTGATAAATTCCCACAAATGAAACTGCTGGATCATGCGGCAGTTTTATTTTTAATTTTTTGAGGCGCCCTTATACTGTTTTCTATGATGGCCGTAACAATTTACATTCGCACCAACAGTGTACAAGGGTTCACTTCTCTCCACATCATTGCTACCTTGTTTTTTCTTGTCATTTTGAAAATAGCCGTTCTAAAAGGTCTAAGGTGGTATCTCACTGTGGTTTTGATTTGCTTTTCCCTGATGATTGGTGATGTTGAGGATCCTTTCATGTACCTGCTGGCCACCTGCATGTCTTTGAAAAAATGTCTCATCAGATCATCTGCCCATTTTAATCTAACTGTTTGGGGGTTTGCTGTTGACTTGTATGAGTTCTTTACGTATTTGGGGATTAACTTTTTTTTTTTTTAGGGCCATACCTGTGGCATATGGAAGATCCTGGGCTAGGTAGGGGTCAAATCAGAGCTGCAGCTGCCAGCCTACACCACAGCCACAGCAACTCGGGACCCTCTCTGTATCTGTGACCTATGCCATGGCTTGGGGCAACACTGGATCCTAAAGCCACTGAACGAGGCCACGGATTGAAGCCATATCCTCATAGACACTACGTCAGGTTCTTAACCTGCTGAGCCACAACAGGAACTCTGGAATTAACTCTTTATCAGACATATGACCTGCATATATTTTCTCCCATTCAATGGGATGCCTTTTTATTTTGTTTATGGTTTCCTTGCTGTGCAGAGGCTTTTTAGTTGTTTTGGTTTTTTTAAATTTTTTGCACTTTTTGTTTTGTTTTGTTTTTTTGTCTTTTTGCCATTTCTTGGGCCACTCCCATGGCATGTGGAGGTTCCCGGGCTAGGGGTCTAATTGGAGCTGCAGCTGCTGGCCTACACCAGAGCCACAGCAATGTGGGATCAAAGCCATGTCTGCAACCTTCACCACAGCTCACAGCAACACCAGATCCCTAACCCACTGAGCAAGGCCAGGGATTGAACCTGCAACCTCATGGTTCCTAGTCGGATTCATTAACCACTGAGCCACAACGGGAACTCCAGAGGCTTTTTAGTTTAATGTAGATGTACTTATTTATTTTTGTTTCTGTTGCCTCTCCTTTTAGTGTCAAATCCAGTATTTGTCAAGATTGATGTCAAGGAGTCTTCCCCCACGTTTTCTTCTAGGAAGTTTTATAGTTTCAGATCTTACATTCTAGTCTTCAATCCATTTTGAATTAATTTTTGTGTCTGGTATAAGAGTCTTCTAGTTTCATTATTTTGCATGTGGCTGTACAGTTTTCCCAAACCATTTATTGAAGAGACTGTCCTTTCTCCATTATATATTCTTGACACCTTTGTTGTAAATTAATTGACCCTATATGTGTGGGTTTATTTCCAAGCTCTCTATTCTGTTCCATTGATTTATGTGTCTATTTTTATGCAAATGCCATACTGTTTTGATTATTACAGCTATGAAATATAGTTTGAAGTCACAGATTATAATGTCTCCAGATTTGTTCTTTCTTAAGACTTCTGCTATTCAGGATCTCTTGTGTTCCTTACAAATTTTAGGATTGTTTGTTCTATTTCTATTAAGAAGGTTATTGTAATTTTGATAGAGATTGCATTGGTCTGTAGATTGCTTGAAGTAGTATGGGTATTTTAACAATATTAATTCTTCCAAATCCTAAGCACAGTATATCTTTCCATTTATTTCTATATTTTTTAATTTCTTTCAGTAATGTGTTACAGCTTTCAGCACACAGGTCCTTCACCTCCTTGCTAAAATTTATACCAAGATATTTCATTCTTTTTGATGCAACTATACATGGGATTATTTTCTTAATTTCTCTTTTGGATAATTCATTATTACTGTACAGAAACACAACAGAATTTGTATACTGATTTTGTACACAACTTCACTGAATTTGTTTATTGGTTGTAACATTTTTGTGATGGAGTCTTTAGGTTTTCCATGTATAATATCATGTTATCTGCAAATAGTGACGGTTTTACATCTTCCTTTCCAACTTGGCTTCTTTTTCTTTCTTTTTCTTGCCCAATTGATGTGGCTAGGACTTCCAATATTATATTGAATAAAAGTAGTAAGAGTGCACTTCCTTGTCTTGTTTCTGATATTCAAGGAAAGGCTTTCAGTTTTTCACCATTGATTACGATGTTACTAGTAGGTTTTTTCATATATGGCCTTTATTATGTTGAGGTACATTCCCCCATGCCTGCTTTGTTGAGAGTTGTTATAAAGTGAAGTTGAAGTTGTCAATGCTTTTTGTGCATCTCTTAAAATGATCGTATGATTTTTATCCTTCATTTTGTTAACATGGTATATTGCTTTGATTGATTTGTGGATGTTGAACCATGCTTGCATCTCTGGAACAAACCCTACTTGATTATGATGCCTGATTCCTTTAATATGTTATTTAATTCCATTTGCTAATATTTAACTGAGGATTTCTATGTCCAGGTCCATCAGTGATATTGATCTGTAATTTCTTTTCTTGTAATATCCTGTCTAATTTTGATATCAAGATAATGCTGACCTCATAAAATGAGTTTGGAAGTGTTCCCCTCCATTCTATTCTTTGGAAGAATCTCAGTAAGATTGGTACTAACATTTTTTCAAATGTTTGGTAGAATTCACCAGTGAACCATCTGGTCCTGGATTTTTGGTTGTCAGAGAAAGCTTTTGATGACTAATTTAGCCTTCTTACTAGTAATCCATTTTTTCAGGTTTCCTGGTTCTTCATGATTCAGTCTGTTATGTTGTATGCTTCTTAGAATTTATCCATTTCTTCTAAATTGCCCAATTTGTTGCCATATAACTGTTTACAGCAAGCTATTATGAATCTTTGTATTTGTGTTATATTGTTTTAACATCTCCCTTTAATTTCTAATTTTATTTATTTGAATCCTTTCTTTCTTTTCTTGGTGAGTCTAGCTAAAGGATTTTCAGTTTTGTTTATCCTTCAGAGGAAAAAAAAATCTCTTAATTTCATGATCTTTTCTCTTCTCTTAGTCTCTATTTATTTCTGCTTTTTGTTATTTCATTCCTTCTACTAACTCTGGGCTCCATTTGTTCTTCCTTTTTTTAGTTTCTTGAGGTATAAGATTAGGTTGCTAATCTGAGATCTTTCTTGTTTCTTGATGTAGACATTTATTGCTATGAACTTCCCTCTGAAAACTGTTTTTCTGTATCCCATGAGTTTTGAAAATTTTTTACTTACAAAAGAAGTTATGTATAATAGAATGCCTCAGACAATATGCCAATTTTACATCCATTTTCTCTTCCCTCTTTATGAGAACAAAATAAAATGATCTTTTTAATAGAACACAATTTCACACAGAATAAACAATTATACTTTCCAGCCACCCTTATACTTAAGGGTGACAATGTGGCATATACCTCTTGAAAAGATGGAAGAAAAATTGTTGTGTGGCACTTTTGAAACATCTCCTTAAAAAGAAAGTGATTGGTTTATCCTCCCCATTTCCCCTTTATGGTCTCCTACAATATAGATGAAATACTAGAGTTGTGCTGTCTAATATATATTTTTAAACTGAACTTATTAAAATTAAATAAAATTTAAAATTCAGTTCTTTTATCTCACTAATCACATTTCTATGGCTCAACAGATACTAGCACACTGGACCTCACAGATATGGAAAATCTCCAGGATAACATAAGTTCTACTGGACGGCTTTCATATGTAGTATTAGAAGTCTTTAAGGTCATGAGGTTGAATCTACATGCTGAAGATGGCTGACTGTGAATTTTTTTTTTTGTTGTCTTTTTACCATTTCTTGGGCCGCTCTGGTGGCATATGGAGGTTCCCAGGCTAGCGGTCTAATCGGAGCTGTAGCTGCCAGCCTACGCCACAGCCACAGCAACGCAGGATCCGAGCCACGTCTGCAACCTACACCACAGCTCACGGCAACACCGGATCGTTAACCCACTGAGGAAGGGCAGGGACCGAACCTGCAACCTCATGGTTCCTAGTTGGATTCGTTAACCACTGAGCCACAACGGGAACTCCTGACTGTGAATTTCTGATAATATTGTTGGACCTCCTAAAAGTGTTGGACTTTTACTTCTATACTTCTCTTTCAATAAGTTGTCTTTTATTTCTATCACCTGCAGTCAAACCTATACCGAACATGTGAAAAAAATACAAAATTGTATATGCAGAGTAGGATGTAGCCCTCTACCTATGTGTCATTAATGAAGTTATTTTATATTCATTGTCCAAAAAAAAATTCATTTTGGTGTTTTTTCTTTCTTGATGCTGTGGCAGAATCAACAACTATGAAGTAACAACATGGTTGCCAATGGTAAGTGGTAATAATTACACTGTTATTACTTCTGTGAATTCAGTAGACATTTTCTAAATTTCACAATATATGACTCTTAAAACAATTGAAAAGTTGCTTTCCTTTGTTTCCTATGGTTTTTCTAGTGATACAAAAACAAAGTGAGTAATTAGCCCTCAATAGACCTACCCTCAGGAGGTAAGGTAATCCTTTAGAAAATTGACAAGCCCATTAAAGTAGATATTATCCGTACTATCCATCCATGATTATCCAATGACTAAGAGTGCACGGATGATCTTCTTTCTGTAGCTCTCAGGGAGGAAAACAAATATGTACATGAATAAGAGGCTTCCATCATATTCTGCATCCTAAAGTCCTAGTCTGCTATGATACACTCAAGGCATCAAGAGAAAGGGAGGGTAGCTCCACTGAGTTTAGTTCAGAAACCAAATGATTTAAAACATACATTAACAAAATATGAAACATTCTGCATAAAAGATAAAGAGGCCATGTAATAGTCAACCTCTATTTTAACAACTATTTATTGAACACCTACAATGTGCCAGGTACTGTGATAGACACTCAAAAGTAATCAAGCAACAGAGAATGTTTAGCCCAAAGAAGCCTCAAAACAAAATGACTGGACTGCCTTCAAATGCCTAAAACTTTTTTAGGATGGAATCAAGGACCATTCTGAGCAGCTCCCTGAGACAGGAAGAAGTCCAATTAGTGAACAGGCATGTAGTCATCACACACACGAAATTAAGGACCAGCACTAATTATGATGATAATCATGACAGTTAATATTTATTGAGTCCATGGTACAACTGCATACCATATTCTTTTCTAAAAACTTTATGTATAGTATCTATTTTACTATTCATTACACTTAGGAAGTTCATACTACTGTTAATCTTCTTGTACTTATGCAAAGTAGGTGTGGAGTGAAGTATTTGGATCATGAGATGTGAGAGAAGGACAACTGGAAGAGCCTGATGAATTTCAGAGCCTGAGCTCTTCAAATTTTAGCAGAAAGAGATATGCTCCTCACCATAAGACACGTTGAATTAAAAAATAAAAAAATCTATAAAATCTGGAGTTCCCGTTGTGGCACAGCAGAAAAAAATCCAGCTGGTAACCACGAGGTTGTGGGTTCGATCCCTGGCCTCCTTCAGTGGGTAAGGATCTGGCATTGCTGTGAGCTGTGGTGTAGGTCATAGATGCGGCTCAGATCCTGTGTTGCTGTGTTTGTGGTGTAGACCAGCAGCTACTGCTCCGATTTGCCCCCTAGCCTGGGAATCTCCATTTGCTGCGAGTGCAGCCCTAAAAAAAAAAATCTATAAAATGTGATGTAGAAAGGATTGCCCATGAGCCTAAAAGTTTGTTTATTCAACAAGCACTGACAAAGCACCAGCTAAATGCATAATATTTAGAACAGTAGAGAAAGGACAGTGGGTAGTCCTGCCCTTGAAAACTTACAGTCTAGTGAGAGAGGAGATCATATGAACTTATACAATCAAAGTGATAAGGGCAGTGACAAAACCATGTAGAAATAACCATGAATAGGAGACACAAGTTCAACCCAAGGAGGAAGAAGATGAGAGAAGGACTCATAAGGGAAGCGACTGTAACCTGAGTCTTAAAGTTTGTCATATGGAAAAGTGTGGTAAAGTCATTGCAAGAGTGGTATTTTCTCAGGGATTGTTAATGGTCATCCATGGCCATGATTAGTGGGGACAAGGGAAATAGGGACAATTTCCTGGTGCCTTTAAAACCACTATTCACCTATATGCTCAACTAGCACCTGAGGGGAAAGGGGGAAGCCCTTAGGGTCTATAGCCTACTGTGATGCCCCACCCTTGTGCAAGGAAGCATCCTGCATTGCTTCCCTGATCCTCAGGGAAAGCTAGAGGGATGGAAGCCAAATGAAAAGACAGTCTGTGTAATCCCAGAGTCAACAGGGGCAAATTCTATGACATTCTCTCTATTTTCCGCAATGCTAAGGGTCAGCTGGGCGAAAGCATTTTCTGAGAGATGGAACAATAATGTAAACACAGACCGGCTTACAAGACACACTAATAGACATGACAAGAAAAGGACTCGGAGGGAGGGAGGGAGGCAGGAAGGAAGGAAATCATAGGAATAAGTGATTTAACCTATGAAACACCGTCAAAATGTTTTCCTCTGCATTTGCACTTAGTTTGATTCTTAATATTTCCAAATCCCATGATGTTGTTGGCTATCACGAAGCCGATCTGACCTCTGTCCTTGGAACATTACACCAGATTACCAGGGAGTCTTTGGTTGCTAAGGAGAATCACAGCAGCAGTACCATCAAGTCTTTACATTTGTTCCTGTCATTCATGAACATCTCACTAAAATCAAAACTCATTTCAAGAGCAGGGAATAATGAGATACATTTTATTGCTTCCCATTTTCACTCCATCCCTGAGTTTTCCTTTTTGTCCCACAACCTCTTCATGGCAATTTTCACCTCTACGTTTCTGAGTGTGTAGATGATGGGGTTCAGCATGGGGGTGACCACCGTGTAAAACACGGCCACCAGTTTGTCCTCGGTGAAGGTGGAGGAGGGTCTCATGTAGAGGAAGATGGCAGGTCCAAAGAACAACAAGACCACTGTGACGTGAGAGGCACAGGTGGAGAGGGCTTTGCGTCTTCCCTTTGCAGAATGGTTCCTCAAGTTGACCAGGATGACGATATAGGAGGTACACCAGGATGAGAAAAGAGCACAGAGCAATTAATCCACTGTTGGCCAAGACAATAAGCCCCTCCATAGAGGTGTCAGTGCAGGCGAGCTTGAATAATGGCTGGAGATCACAGAAGTAGTGGTCAATCACATTGGGACCACAGAAAGGCAACTGGATGGTGATGAGAATCTGAATGATAGAATGAACAAAGCCCCCAAGAAAGGAACCAGCCACCAGATGGTGACACAGTTGATGGCTCACAATGTTCATATAATGAAGGGGTTTGCAGATGGCCACATAGCGGTCATAGGCCATCACCACAAGCAAGAAGATCTCAGTAACGCCAAAGAAGTGGAAGAAGAATATCTGAGCCACACAGCCCTCCAGGGAGATGGTTTTAACCTTGGAAAGCAAGTCTGCGATGAACTTGGGGGCAACAGTAGAGGAGTAGCTGATCTCCACCAGGGACAGGTAACTCAGGAAGAAGTACATGGGGGAATGCAGACTCTGACTGACTTTGACCGTCAGAACAATGAGGCCATTGCCCACCACTGTGGCCAGGTACACAGGAAGAAACACTGCAAAGCACACCCTCTGCACCTCTGGATCCTCAAAAAGACCAGTGATAATCAACTCAGTCACATTATTTGTAGGCGCCATGGAAGTGATTCACATGTACTGGACAGGAGGTAATCAGAGGCCTGCGAGAACATAAACACTGACTGTATCCAATTCATCTCATTTACAGCAAGTTAGACAGTAAACCGGTTTACAATAGAAATTTATCAAAAACTCATTCATTTAGCCAATGCATACTCATTCATCCTTAAATATAACCATGGCTCAATTGTAATGAATTTGCCTAGGAGCCATGAGGTTGCGGGTTCAATCCATGGCCTCAATCAGTGGATTGAGGATCCAGCTTTGCCGTGAGCTGTGGTGTAGGTTGCAGACACGACTGGGATCAGCCGCTCCTGAGGCTCTGGTGTAGGCTGGCAGCAACACCTCCGATTAGACCCCTAGCCTGGGAACCTCCATATGCCACAGGTGCGGCCCTAAAAGGACAAAAGACAAAGAAAAAGAAAGAAAGGAATAGGAAATCCATCTCTGCAATCCATCGACCCTCACTTGCGGTGGCCCTCTTCGCTTCGGACACTCTGAAAATACAGCACCTTACACCCTGAATCAGAACTGTTCCATGTGACCATCTGCCCCACAAAACTGTGAACTTTCTCGAGCAGAGATTCTATCTTGCTACCACTCCGTCTCCCGAGCTCCAAAAATACGCATTCAGTGAATGTACACAGAACGGAAGAACAGCACATATAGACCTTCTTAGCACATTATTTAGACACTGCAGGTGCTCACTAAAGATCAAAAGAACAAAGGTGCCCAAGGACAAAGACCACACCATCCCCACCCCTGCATCCCATACCTACCACTGCCCTTGCCTGAGGCAAAGACCAGACCCAGGCGAGAGCACTCTGAGAAATACCATGGGCTTCCTGGAAGCATTCCTTTTATCTTCAAAGTGAAAGTGTAATCATCAGATGCAAAAGACACGCATACACAAAACAAAACCCACCCCAGCGATTCTTTGGCTTTGCTATTTCACCACAGGTCCCTTTTCTGCTCTGACCACAGAGAGACAAATGATGCCCTGAGAACATCCCTCCTCTTGCGCAGGTTTCCCAGGTATTCCACCGGAAATGATCAAAGCCAAGCCATCAACCAGAGCTCCTACATCTCAGGACTTTCCACATGGAGGATCTGCTCCCCCGACAGCCTTAGGCTTGGGAATGCTGAGACCAAGCCACTGGACCTGCTCCGCCTGACTTAGAACAGGAACACAGTAGACTTGCCGCCCACGTGTTCCGCAGAGAAATAAGAATTCTGGCAGCTCAGCCTTGCATTCCCTCTGCTGGAGAGACACCAGGGGGAAGGCATGATGATCACGTGAGAACGAGTGGGTCCCCAGAGAGCCAGGCTCCCCTTCCTCATCAGGCACACGGCCTCCTGGGAAGCAGGACCTGGACACTCTCAGACTTCTTTGTAGGAAACATGACTTCAGAAATGAATAGGAAGTCACTCAGACAGTGAGACACAAACGTCATATGCTATCATTTATATGTGCAATCAAAAAAGGAAGGGACACAATGAACGTCTTTACAGAACAGATACTGACAAACAGACTTTGAAAAACTCATGATTTCTAAAGGAGACAGGGTGGAGGGCGGGGGTTGGGCTGGAGGTTGGGGATGGAAATGCTAGAAAACTGGGTTATGATCATCATCGTACAACTAAAATTTAATAAAATTCATTGAGTTTAAAAGCATTCAAAGGACATACTCTTAACCAGGAGCTAGTACATGTTTGCCTTAAAGAATTTTACAGGAAAAAAATATCTATCCAGCTGTCCTCTGTCAACTTTGGATACTCACAGAGCACAAGAGGCATCGAATTTCAAGAAAGAGATTTGTTAAGTTGTAAATTATGGTAACTAAATTTGCTATTTTACAAGAAAAAAAATAAAAGAAAGAAATGCATAGACCATGATGGAAGATAACATAAGAAAGGGAATGTAGGAGTTCCAATTGTGGCTCAGTGGGAATGAACCTGACTAGTATCCATGAGGACGTGAGTTGGATCCCTGGCCCCACTCAGTGGCTTAAGGATCCGGCTTTGCCTTGAGCTGCCATCTAAGTTGCAGACATGGTTCAGATCTGGCATGGCTGTGGCTGTGGCTCTAAGCCGGCAATTGCAGCTCCAATTCGACCTGACCCCTAGCCTGGGAACTTCCATATACCATGGGTGAGGCCCTAAAAGTCAAAAAAGAAAGAAAGGTAATGCATATATACATATGTGACTGGTTCACTTTGCTGTACGGAAGAAATTGGCACAAAATTATACATCAATGATAATTTAATAGAAATAAAATTAAAAAATAAAAACATATATGCACCTCAATGGGAGGTGTTGATGTGACTGAAGAGTTAATATAAATAAAGAACAGCTCCAAATCAAAAAAACAAAAAACAGAAAAAGATGGTTATGTGGATTTTTTGTTAATTGGAGTGATTCTACAAGGAAACGTGAAAAAAAAATCATCATTTCTATGCAAAGAAAATAATTGGAAAAGTGCAATCTAGGAACTGAAGCCCTAGATTGGATGCTGAGATCACAGGACATTCTTCATGCTTCACATCATTGCGTATGGACTTTGAGACCAGAGGTTCCATATGATGAGTATATTCTGTATTCCATTAATTTATTTAATTTGGTATCCATGTCTCCAGCTACTATTGGCTGAGAACATAGTGTGTGCATAAAACCATGCTAGACACTGAGGCAGAGCCGAAAGCTAAACAGTCCTCTGCCCTCAAGTAGACGCCAAGGTATACACATCCGGAAACAGCAAGAGTACAAAACAGAAAGGCGTACATACCTTACAAAGCAGTCCTTATACGCAGAGGACAGCCAATTCTCAGAAGTGAGTCTTTCCAACCCAAGGAAACTGGTCAAGGTGTTATGAAGAGAAGCCTACCTGGAAGCATTTTTCATGAGGGTCGGCTTGAACAGACTGAGCGAGTCAAGGCTTAAACAGAACAGGGGCCAGGGTCCTTTGGAATGTCCAGCAAGTTTGGGGCCCTGTAGGCTGATAAAGGGATGCCTTTATTCCATCACTGAGGGTGGCCAGTCAAGCTTGCTTGAATTCCCAGGAACACGCCAGTTACCCCTTTACAAAGAAGTTTCTTCACCCATTCAGTAAATTCATTAGTGGAACCTAAATCATCATTTATAAAACAGACTTTATAGACATTAAAGAGCCACAAGTATCTCGAGTACCTACATAATTATATATTTTATTGCTTTTAGTGACAGTGAGGATACACGAAGAGAAAGTTGAGACACAAGGTAACAATCAGATAGGAAATCATTTACAAGCATGAATTCTGTGGGGAAACCTGGCTTTAATGATGGCAACATGGAAGCACTAGGGAAGGCTGGGATTTCCTAGTGGTGCCTAAAGCAAAAGAAAAATTAAATATCATCATCCCAGGACAGCGCTAAAAAAAAAAAAAAAAAACACTGCAAAAAAACATGAAAAGATTAACACTCTTCTCTGCATGTTCACTAAAATCAGAATGTATATTTGGACCCTCTAGGCATACTAATTTCTTCATATTTTCATTTTTATTCCACCCCCGAGTTCACTTTCCTGCCCCACAACCTCCTCATGGTGATTTTCACCTCTGCATTTCTGAGGGTGTAGATGATGGGATTCAGCATGGGGGTGACCACCGTGTAGAACACGGCCACCAGTTTGTCCTCGGTGAAGGTGGAAGGGGGCCGCATGTAGAGGAAGATGGCAGGTCCAAAGAACAACACGACCACTGTGATGTGAGAGGCACAGGTGGAGAGGGCTTTGCGCCTTCCCTCTGCAGAATGGTTCCTCAAGTTGACCAGGATGACGATATAGGAGGACACCAAGACGAGAAAGGAGAAGATAGAGAGTAATCCACTGTTGGCCAAGACAATAAGCCCCTCCACAGAGGTGTCAGTGCAGGCGAGCTTGAATAAGGGGTGGAGGTCACAGAAGTAGTGGTCAATCACATTGGGACCACAGAAGGGCAACTGGAGAGTGACAATAATCTGAACCATGGAGTGAAAAAAGCCCCCCAGCCAGGAACCAGCCACCAGACGATGACATACAGGACGGCTCATGATGACTGTGTAGTGAAGGGGTTTGCAGATGGCCACATAGCGGTCATAGGCCATTACTGTGAGCAAGAAGATCTCAGCAACGCCAAAGAAGTGGAAGAAGAATATCTGAGCCACACAGCCCTCCAGGGAGATGGTTTTAACCTTGGAAAGCAAGTCTGCGATGAACTTGGGGGCAACAGTAGAGGAGTAGCTGATCTCCACCAGGGACAGGTAACTCAGGAAGAAGTACATGGGGGAATGCAGACTCTGACTGACTTTGACCGTCAGAACAATGAGGCCATTGCCCACCACTGTGGCCAGGTACACAGGAAGAAACACTGCAAAGCACACCCTCTGCCCCTCTGGATCCTCAAAAAGACCAGTGAAAATTAACTCAGTCACATTCTTTGTAGGCGCCATGGTTTGCACTTGATGAAGATGGATCTAAGGGAAGAGACCTGTGACAAAACATAATCATTACACCAACCCTTCGTGTTTACTTAGCACTTGCCTATGTATGGAATTCTTTCACACATCATACCTGACTTACTAATGTTTTGTTTCCTAATATAGTAAATGTTTGCCCAGTCAATGCTCACTAGTCCATGCTAGGCAAGACATGATCCCATCAACCTCACAAAAAACCTTATGCTCCAATAGAATATTACTCAGCCATAAAAAAGAATGAAACAATGGCATTTGTAGCATCATGGATGGACCTAGAAATTATCAGATTAAGTGAAGTTAGACAGTGAAAGACAAACATCCTCATAGCACTTATACATGGAATCTTTTTTTAAAAAAAGGATACAAAATGAACTTATTTACAAAACAGAAACAGACTTACAGACTTTAAAAACAAACTGATGGTTACTGAAGGAGACAGATGGGGGAGAGGGATAGACTGGGGGTTTGGGATTGGCATACGCACACTGTGGTATATGGAATGAATGGCCTAAGGGGACCTGCTGTACAGCACAGGGAACTCTACCCCATATTCTGTGATAATCTATGTGGGAAAAGAATCTGAAAGAGAATGGATGTGTGTACATGTAAAATGGAATCGCTTTGTTATACAGCGTAAGTTACCACAACCTTGTAAATCAACTCGACTTCAATAAAATTTAAAAAAATGAAACAGAAGAAACCTACAATCCCCATAGTACAAGTAAAAAAATGAGGCTCAGAGAGGTTGTAAGTTAGCCCAGCCTCCCAGTAAGAAATGGACTCAGAACAAGAACCAGATCATTTTATTCCAATGAGTATGTTGTTTCAAGGAAACCACCCTGAAGAAAATAATTACTATCATCAGCATCAGGAACCACCTATTTTAATGACTAACAGTTATCCCAGTCTCATCAGTCCTTTGTGCTAGAAAATGTCAAGCAAACTTCTACTCCTGAATCTGTTTTCTTCTTTTATTCTCCAGAAATGCCAATCTCATTGATACTGCTCCTTTTCTAAAGTGTCTTCAATGTTTTCTTTCTATGAACGATATAACTTTCTGAATTATTTTTGGCCTTATGATTTCACCCAATCCCACAGCTTCATGAATTTTTACACACGTTTTTTGAAATTTTTGATACCTGATAGATACCAAAGTGAACATCCAGAAGTTGTTGAGAATATAGTTCAACAATAGTTCAAATGTAACATATGGGGACATATATTATAGTTTGTTTGTTTCTATTTCCTGGTTTTCCTACTACTGGCAAATACTTGTGTCAGCTAGAGGTGAGGATTTATTTTAATTCAATTATTTGAACGAATGTTTTATTAAGTACCTTCAAGTGCCTAGGCAATTCAGCAAGTATGAAAGAAGACAGACGGCTCTCACTCTCAGGAAACTTGCAACTTTGTGCAATTAAATGGCACCTTTTTCTTTTCTTTTTTTTTTTTTTAATGCTTCTTTTTCAGGGCCACACATGTAACATATGGAAGTTCTCAGGCCAGGGGTGGAATTGGAGCTACAGCTGCCGGCCTACACCACCGCCACAGCAACACAGGATCCAGGCCTCCTCTGCAACTTACATCACAGCTCATGGCAACATCAGATCCTTAACCCACTGAGTGAGGCCTCATGGGTACTAGTCAGATTCATTACCACTGAGCCACAACCAGAACTCCTAAATGGCACATTTATAAAATGAGAGAAAACTCAAGAACTGAAGAAGAAATGGGACAATGAAAGGTACACAAAAATGGGAGGGGGCACCCAGGAAGAACAACTGAGAGGAAAGATGAAACGAGATGAGGCTCCCTTACTGGTGCTGGGGAATGGAAACAAGGAAGGCATCAAAAGCAACCCAAAGAGGCTGTGAACCAGTCTGGGGGCCTGGAGGAAACTGAAGCATGTGGGTAACTGGCATTCACCATTTTCGCTGTCAGCCCATCAACCACAACAGCAGATCCTGCTGCACTCTGTTCAGCTTCTCCTGCATGCTGGACGGCAGTAAGCACGGTACAGTCATCCCTCATTTAAATCTTCCTGCGCCACTGTGGGGTGGTGAACTGATAGATGAGGAACCATGACTCAGAGAGGTTATGCTACTCGCCCGGAGACACACGACAGGAGAATGGCTGAGTCAAGGCTAAAACCCAGGCGTATCCAGAAAGGAAAGGAAAGCTTCCCCCAGCATGAGTAGGAGATAGGCCTGAGGAGGAAGGGCAAATCAGGACCGGAAAGAGCACACGTGAATGACATTTTTCTAGTGAAGATCAAAATACTACAGTACCCTCCCTCGTGTGGTTCAAAGGGAAACCTAGCCTTGGCTGTTGGTTCCATCTCTCATGCCGCAGTATTCTTACAAGAGGGCCTGATGATCCTTGGGTGAAGAAATGTATCTACATACCTCACAGCCCAGAATAGACACCCGAGTCTCGACGCAGTGAGGGCTGAAACAGGACAGAGACGGTCACTCCATTTTCTTCTAGTAGTCAACAAAATTAGGGGATGGGATAGGAAGGCTTATTAACTCCAGGGGGAGTTCCTGGAGCCTCTTATACGTGGGCAATGGAATTAATCATAAAATAAGTAAAATCAAATGTCATAATTGCCCCCAGAGGTAAAGAAAGCCAACTTTTAAGAGAGAAAAGTAACACCCAGGTTTCATAAAAAGTAATGCATTCCCATGTACCTTGCATATCCATTTAACGTAGTCCAAGCCATTAGCTCATGGCTGGATTACTACTGCTCTCCCTGCTTCCACTCTTTTCTCCTAAGGTTTATTCTCCAGATAGTAGAATCGGCAAGATCCTCTTAAAAGATCAATCAGGGAGATCCTGTTGTGGCTCAGTACTAAGGAACCCAACTAGTATCCATGAAGACACAGGTTCCGTCCCTGGCCTTGCTCAGTAGATTAAGGATCCAGTAGTGCCCTGTGCTGTGGTGCAAGGTCACAGGTGAGGCTCGGATCCTGCATTACTGTGGCTGTGGCATAGACCTGCAGTTGTAGCTCCGATTCGACCCTTAGCCTGGGAACAACCATATGCCGTGGATGTGGCCCTCAAAAACAAAAAACAAAAAAACAGTCAGATTGTGTCTCTTACGCCCATCCTCACAAAAGGAAAAACACAACATCTCAACACAACATCTCTACTGATGTCTTGCTGGTTCCCACAGGGAGAGAAAAAAAAAAAACAACTGCGGAGTCCCTTCCATGATGTGTGTGCTGTGGCCCCTGCTCTTTCCCCAGCCGCTTATCCCACCCCTCTTCCATTTGCTCAGTGCTTTCCAACAGCAGAGCGTAGGGCACTGTGAGGACTATCAGGAATCATTCTAGGGTCCTGACCCACATGTAATAATGTCATGGCATTGAGCAAAACTGCCAAGATGATACAACTGAATTAAATCAACTTCTTGCTAAAATGTTTGACTTCGACTTTTCATATTGAGGGAATAGTTCCAGGTTCATGGGCCTCTGAAGCTACCTTTCACTCTTCTCATGGATCGGTCTAGAGTAGTGGTTATAAGAGTGAGTGTTGCAGTTGGCAGCCAGTTCTTAGCTCTATCATCCACATCTCATGTGTCCTTGGAAACAGCTCATTTGCTTGGAATGGGTGACAATTCACATTTGAAATGGCTGTTATAAGAATTAGATATGAGATAGAATATATAAAACACTTAGACTTACCTGGCAAATAGGAAGCTCTCAATAAATCATAGCTATGACTAGTTCAGACTTCCTCACATTTACATTCTCTCTGCTTTCTTTTTCCCCCCTTCCCTGAGAGAAAGCGTTCCTTGGTAGTTAATTACCTCCTTTTCCCTCCAGCACGTCCCCAAATAAAACCCGCACCCTGGCATCAAGGGTTACAAGATAATCCATGATTTGTACGTAAAAGCCTAGGCAGGTAAACAATGGTCTAGACCCTAACTAGGTGGAATTTTATCCTCTAACGTAAAGCTCCAGTGACAGAAATCCGATGAGAAAATAAGAAAGTGATAGAGAGCCTGGAAGACGCGCTGCTATGGGTGCAACATCACATCACAAAGGGCTCCTTCCCTCGGCTCACCCTGGACCCCAAGTGCTACTTCATGGAACTGCAGAACGTGAATGCAAACAAAACAACAACAAAACTTTATCCTCTCCTTTTTACAGAGGCAGAAACTGAGGCTCAGACGGGAAAAGGGACTCACCCTAGACACGCAACGATTCAGAGCCTCTTACACTCAGCCAATGACATCCCCTGGGCACCAATTACCTACCTTGTACGGTGATTCCGTCTTAGAGCAAGAAGTTGAACATGAAGGGTCTTCTCTTTAGGCTCAGGGACTATTTCTCCCTCTGTTGTAATAACTTTTCATTTAAATGGATGTCCTGGGCTGAGACTGAATGAGCGAGCGCTGGAACACCGAAAGCTCTCTTCACAGCAAGACTCTTCCACTGTTCTTCTTCCTCTGCATCAAAGGCCCCCAGGAGGCTCTGCCACTCCATCTCAGCTAAGGCACCAGGTGAAACCAGAGGCACTTTAGAGCTAAAAAGAAATTTGTAGACCATTAATCCAATCTCCTTAGCTGACCCAGGAAGCAACTGAGAGCCAGAGAGTTTGACTGACTTTCTCGCTGTCACACAACTACTTATTGGTCAAACTGCTGAGGTGCTATTTCTGAGATACTGGGATTCTTTCAAGTGATTTTGATTTTGTGATTGCTGTTGCCAATTAACAATGTCAATTTTTTTTTGAGATTATTATGAAAAGGGGGTAGGGAGCCCAGGATGCTGGGGAGGGGGCTAGAGACACAGCTATGTTTATTAAACAGATTAGTCCTAAAATAATAATAATACACGCAAGATGGCTGAAGGTGGCCCCAATGAGCGTTTTGGTTCGCTTTTTGTTTGATTTTTATCTGAGGATAAAGCTCTGAGGCTGAGGCAGCGTAATGAATAATTATTTAGGTAGTTAGCACAGCAACATGGGTTTCGATGTATTCTTTGATATAGTTGTTGATTGATACCTAAGATTTGGGAGGTCCAGGAAGTGACATTCTCAGGCCTTGTTTTCTATAGAAAGTATATCTGCTTTATGTCTAGGTGGACATTAATCTCTAATTCGTCCCTCGACTGATAGGGAAGGAATGAGAGGAATGGCAGCTCCCAGTCTAGGGGAGAGAAGAACAAAGTAGCCATAAAACTTATGGGGCATATCCATCTCTAAAACCCCTATTGGATAAAGCCTGATATAGGTGACTGGACAAGGCCAATGGGAAAAAGGAATGATGTCTGGACTCTTCCTCCCCCTCCCAGTGTCTGTGCTGGGGGCTCTTTGCTTTCCTGTAATAAAGACTTTTGCTTGCTTGCTGAATGCAGGAAGTTCATTTTTCCAGCTCCATGAACAAGAACCTGAATTCTAGTAACATCTTTCCAGTATCAAGGCGACAGCCTCTGCGGAGACCCCACCCAGAGTGCCCTGCCCCCAGTTCAGCAGCAGCAGACAAACAGACCCACGAGGGAGCAACCAGCGCTGCCCGCCCAGGACGTGTGGCCTGGGCAGCAGCCGGGGGGCGAGAACGCTTGCCTTGCTGCTGACTTCTTCCAGCTCTAATCTTTTTTAAATTTTTTGGAAAGAACCTGGGTGGGTGGAGCAGAGGTGGAGCGAAACCAGAATTTCTCATTTTCTCCCCTTGCTCCTAATTTGAGGGATATGGCAACCCTCCGCCTAAAAAAAGGAAAGAAAAATCCCATGGAAAAAAGACAGGGAGAGCTGGGAAAAACGCTGCAGGAACCTCCATCGAGATCGCTAGGATGGAGCCCAGGATGGCTGGGCGCTCGTGGAGGCAGCCCGGGCCCGCCCCGCCGATGCAGGCTGGACCGCAGCCCGGAGCCTTCCAGGCCCCAGCAGACGCTGAAAAGGAAAGGGGGGGGGGGGGGAAATGTGGCGAAGGGGGAGGGGCGGGAGGGGGTGGGGGTACTGAGCCTCCTGTTCATTAGCAGGTGAGAAACATTCCTTTCTAGCTGATCAATCCTTGTTTTCTTTGGCAGTGCTGGGGGCTCCCGCCCAGCGCTGAGATGGAGAGCTCTGTCCCTCTGCAGTCGGGGCGCCCCCCGCGTGGCTTGGGGGACAGCGCGGAAGTAGCGACGAGGGGGTTTGTTGGGGCACCACTGGGGCTTAAGCCTCCTCAATTTTTTTGTCTTTTTGTCTTATTAGGGCTGCACTCTCCCCACACATGGATGTTCCCAGGCTAGGGGTCCAGTTGGAGCTGCAGCTGCCAGCCGCAGCCACAGCCACAGCACCAGATCCAAGCGGCTTCTGCAACCTACACCACAGCTCACCGCAACGCTGGATCCTTAACCCACTGAGCAAGGCCAGGGATTGAACCTGGAACCTCTTGGTTCCACCTTTCCGCTGGCCATGATGGGAGCTCCAACGGTGTCAATGTTAATACTATCCCACAACACTGTATCTCCTGTGATCTTTTGGAAAGTGCACAGCCTATGGTGATACGGATAAATCACAAAGGAAAAGATCTGGGAAATCAGCCCCATGACCAATCTTCAGCTCAACTATTTAGGAACAGAAAGAGCAAGAGAAAAATAGCTAACCAGGAAGTTTGAGATCCCGTTGTGGGCTTAGAAAACACTCGCTGGAAGACCAAAGATTGTTTTTCAACATTGAGATGTTTGAACCTATTTAAAATAAATTGAGCCACATGCTGTGATCAAGGGACCAAATTCCCCATGGAGGTTTTGTCTCTAGTGTGCAACTTTTCCAAGAAACTGTAGGTTAGGAAAATATTCAACGTTTATTTCAATTAATTCAGTTAGAGAACTTGGAGAAGTTTTAAAACGCAGTATTTGTGCCCCGAGAGACAAGCTTAAAAACATGACATTAGTAGAATTTTTGCCCCAATTTTCTGAATTACCATGGGAGTATGAACCTGAAAGGAGAAGAGAGGACTGGCCCAGGGGAAGAGGCTGTAAATTGAATGGCTTTAGGCAAGTTCCTTCATCTCTGGTTTGCAGTCTACAGACATAAAAGGACAGAATTGGACTAGACTGTCTTCCATGTCCCATCTCTAACAATCTATGCTTCAAGGTCACTTCAACTTAAATATCACCACACGTGATGAAGATGCTCACAAAAATAATAACTGCCATTTCTTGGGTACCTACCTATGTGCCAGGCACTATGCCAGACATTTCACAGCCATTGTCTCCAATAGCCACAGCAACCCCGCAAGGCAAGTTTTCTTACTGAACATTCTTTGTTTCTTCCACAGTATCTATTTTCCTCTATTCATGTCAAAACTATCCAGATTTTGCTTTGGAGAAACCACGCTGCCCCGATCCCAGCCATGTAATTTGGAAGATCACCTAGAGGTAGGTTTTGACTGGTTTAAGCCGACATACGTAAACTCCCCTTTGGCTACAGCATTCGTTTGGGGATGGACGGTAACCTAGACAAGGACAAGGAGGCATTTGAGGGAGTCACAGGAAAGAAGCTTCTGCTATCTTGGGCAGAACACATCAGAAGAGACAGGATCATTTGCTTTAAATAGCTTTGAGTGATGAATCTGTGAGGTCTAGAACAGCAGCAGCAACTTTGTGACAAAGAGGAATCATGCCCTTCCCAGAGACCCACCACAGGAGACCTGGAAAAGGCAGCCAGCACAACAAAGGCAAGATGGAGAGGAGAGAAACTTCACTGAGCCAGTGAATCAAGTCCCACTTAGAGTCTACTTTGCTTCTGGATCTTTTTAGTTACATGAGAAAATGAGGTTTTTTCTTAATACAAAGAATAAGATTTTGTCAGTTGCATCAAAGCATTATAACCATTACAATATTATTATTTTCATCCTACTGTTGGAATCCTGAGTCTGAGAGACACCTACATATTTATTCGAGGCTACCCCATAGTTGGGTTTATGGCTATCTTACCTATGATTCCCCCCAAGAAAATGTTGCAACAAAAATGAAACCAGGAAAATGAAAATGCTAAAGTCCAATAGTGAAGATTAGAGATCTCTGGTGGCCTAGCAGTTAAGGATCCACCATTGTCACTGCTGTGGCATGGGTTCAGTCCCTGGCCTGGGTACCTCCACATGCCGTGGGCATAGCCAAAAAAAAAAAAAAAAAAGCCAAAAGTGAAGATGTATTTAAACTCAAGTAATGTACTCATAAACAGTATTAGTGCTTATCTCTGTGTGTTGTATTCTAAGTGTTTAGAATTATTTATTATTGGTAGCTTCCAAATGTTTCTGAAATATTTAATAGTTATATAAAAAACTATTTTTTTAAATAGATTATTCCTAAGATTCAGGAAACACGCTACAAAATCAAAACTGCCACGGATCATATGGTAGTTCTATATTTAGTTTTCTGAGGAACCTCCATACTGTCTTTCATAGTGGTTGTACCATTTACATTCCCACCCACAGTGAAGGAGGGTCCCTTTCCTCACATCTTCTCCAGCATTTGTTATTTGTAGACTTGTTAATGACAGCCATTCTCACCTTGGTGAGGGGCTGGGGAGGGGGGGGGAATGGGATGGACAGGGAGTTTGGGGATGGTAGATGCAAACTTTTTTCTTTTCGGGGCTGCCCTGTGGCATATGGAAGTTCCCAGGCTAGGAGATGAATTGGAGCTGCAGCCGCTGGCCTACACCACAGCCATAGCAACACCAGATCCAAGCCACATCTGTGACCTATGCCACAGCTCGCAGCAACGCTGAATCCTTAAACCCAAGGAGCAAGGCCAGGGATGCATCCTCATGGATACTAGTCAGATTCTTAACCCACTGAATCAAAATGAGAGGAACTCCCAATACTAACCTCTTTTCTAGATCACTGTTCTTTGCTGTGTCGAGTCTGCTGTTGAGCCCATCTGAAGTAGTAGTCATCTGTCACCATGTTTGTTATGACAGCCAAATCTGGACGTGTTTCTTTGATGGGTCTTGTATTGCGGTTTTTACTACCCCTCCCTCAAGCAAAGAAGGTAGATCATATTAACATAGTATTCTAGGTCCTGGCCTCTCTCCGCCTCCTCCTCAAGGGGAGAATGTTCTTTTCTATTACAATTCACCATGCCCCCGTGAATCTTCATGTGAAGTCCTAAGGTTTTGTTCTATAAGAGAAAGGGTCTCGTTGAGGCTTATTGCACGTCCCACAGGGCCAGCTGTTCTCCTTACCCAGGTTTATGTTACCAGTGTAGATTTTCTCCAGTCTCATGCCCTGTCCCCAGTATTTCTTATGAGCACCTAGGGAACATCTCCATAGAGAAGATACTACAAGTCAGCATGAATTCCCCTCGTGTTTGTCACCTTCAGGCATTCTGTGTTCTCATGCTAGCCCACATTTAGCCTTTAGGCAACCTTTTTTCTTTAGTTTTACTTTTCTTATCCATCTGTACGGCTCCTGGCATCTCTTCCTTCAATACCCGCCCCCCACAGAGCCAGAGCTTGTGCTTCATCTCTGCTTTGGACTGGTTTGTGTTTTTCCCTATATTTCAAGATATTTGGTTACTCTGCAAGTTATACATTTGTAATTTATCTATTTACTAGATTTTTTTCTGTTGATAGTCTAGATTGGATTGGAGCTGCTGGTGGTCTACACCACAGCTAGGACAACATTGGATCCAGGCTGCATCCAGTGTTTCCTATCCAGTTTCCCATAGTGTATGCAAAAGTAGAAAATCTAGGACTAAGTTCAAAATGTATCATAAGACCCCACACTGAAGATTAGAAAGTATTTAGAGGAATTAAAGAATACCTAAATAGAGTGAGGTATACCATTTAAGAATGAACCATTTAAGGGAGTTCCTGTTGTAGCACAGCAGAAATGAATCCAACTAGTATCCATGAGGATGCAGGTTCAATCCCTGGCCTCACTCAGTGGGTCAAGGATCCGGAGTTGCCTTGAGCTATGGTGTAGGTCACAGACATGGCTCGAATCTGGCGTTGCTATGGCTGTAGCTGTGGCCAGCAGCTGTAGCTCTGATTAGACCCCTAGCCTGGGAACTTCCATATGCTGTGGGTGCAGCCTTAAAAAAAAAAAAAAAAAAAAAAGAAAAAAAGGAATTAACCATTTAAGACCCAAGATTATTAAAATGCCAAGTACTCACAACTTGCTCTGATCAATAGATTCATGGCAATCCCAAACAAAATCCCATAGGTACTTTTGTGAAAATTTACAAAAATATTCCATAATATACATGAAAATGCAAAAGGCCAAAAACAGCTAAACCACCTTTGAATAAGATAAAGATTAGTGAACTTATACTACTGATAATCAGTATTTATTATAAGATTATAGTTGTTAAAACAGATATTGATGCAAAGATAGACATTAGACAAATAGCAAAGTGTAGAAAGTCCAGACACATACATTTGTGAACATAGGATTTCTTACAAATGTGCACAGAAGAGCCATGGATAAAGGACAGGCTCTGAAATAAAGAGTGTTGGGAGTTCTCGTTGTGGCTCAGCAGGTTAAGAATCCAACTAGTAATCAGAAGGATGCAGGTCTGATCCTGGCCTCACTCCCTGAGTTGAGGATCTGGCATTGCCAAGAGCTGTGGTGTAGGTTGAAGATGCAGCTTGGATCCAATGTTGTTGTAGCTGTGACACAGGCCAGTAGCTGAGGCTCCAATTCAACTCCTAGCCAGGGAAGTTCCACATGCTGCAGTGTGGCCCTAAAAAGCAAAAAATAAAATAAGAAGTTCCCGTGGTGGCTCAGTGGAAACGAATCTGACTAGCATCCATGAGAACACAGGTTCGGATCCCTGGCCTTGCTCAGTGGGTCAAGGATCCAACGTTGCCATGAGCTGTGGTGTAGGTCACAGACAGCTCAGATCCAGTGTTGCTGTGGCTGTGGCATAGGCCAGCAGCTACAGCTCCGATTGGACTCCTAGCCTGGGAACCTCCATGTGATGTGGGTGTGGCCCTGAAAAGACAAAATCAATTAATTAATTAAATTAATAAAGGTGTTGGTTCAGTTGAATATAAATATGGGGGAAAAAATCTGTCTTGGGTCCAGCTTCAGAGAATACCCAAACTTAATTGCAGGATATTTTAGAACTAAACTTGAAAAGTAAAGCATCTAGGTATTAATGTAGGGGAATATCTTTATGAACACGAAATAAGGAAGGATTTCTTAAAGAGGACCGAAGTAGGACTACTGTCTTATCCTTTAGGGCCACGATAACAGACTGGGTTAAGTTATAAACAACAGAAACTTATTTCTTAACAGTGCTGGAGGCTGGGAAGTTCAAGACCAAGGCACCAGAAGATTCAGCGTCTGGTGAGGACCTACTGCTTGGTTCATAGAAAGCACTGCTGTGTCTTTACGTAGGGGGAAGGCAAAAGCTCGTCCTCCTGGGGTCTTTCATGGGGCTCCACCCTTATGACCTAACCACCTCCTAAAGGCCTCACCCCACCAACTGACCCTGGGAGTTAGGATTTTATATATGAGTTTGGGGGGGACACAGACATTCCATCCCTAACAACTATCATAATGGAAAATAGCAATAAATTAGATTATGTTTAATTAAGAAATCTTATTCATCCAAAAGCACCATTCAACGAGAAGAAGCAAGCTGCAAAGTTGAGAGAGGAGATGACAACACAGATATAGAGACAGAGATATAGGTATGGCAAGGGACTTGTACCTGGATTTTTTAAAAAATCTAGATTACAGAAAAAGAGCCTACACAGATCAATAACAAAAGAAAGGTAACCTAAAAAGAAGAAAAAAAAGAACTTCATTCCAAAATGATCTAAATGGCATGTAATTCATGAAAAAGTGTTCAAACGTTAAAAACTAACTTGAAGCACAGTAAGATACACAGTTACCTCCTGGTTTTCCAGAATAAATAATGAGATGGGCCAGGGAAAGCCCACACACATAGCTGTTAGTTATGCTTTAGGTCTAACCTTAGGATGACATTTTTACTCACAGGAATTTGGTTTTTTTTTTATGGCTGCACCTGTGGCATATGGAAATTCCCAGGCCAGGGATGGAATCCAAGCTGCAGCTGTGACCTAGGGCAATGCCGGATACTTTTAACTCACTGCACCAGGCCCAGGATTGAACCTGAGCCTCCAGGCTACTGCAGTCGGATTCTTAACCCACTGTACCACAGCAGGAACTCCTAAACTCTTTTTTTTTTTTTCCCCATTGTGCAGTGGCTCAATGTGCAGTGCCCAGACCAGTCCAGGGATTGAACCTGAGCCACAGAGAAAGTGCTGAATCCTAACCACCTGACCACCAGGGAACTCTATAAATAATATTGAATAGGTCATCCATGGGATGATGATGGTAGCCTCTAAAAAAATCCTGATTACTTCAAAATTCAACTGAGACCCTAAAAATAAAAGAAACCATGCAATGCACATAAAGTGCTTAAAAGAATGCAGGACATGTAGTAAGTATTTAACCAGTGGAATCCATTGTTATTTTAAAGAAAGGTTATCAGGCAAGAAATGCAGGGTGATCCATCCCCAGTGACTATAAAAAGCAGGGGAATCCATTCTGAAAATGGATTCTCTCCCAGGTGGGTCCCCACACTTGACCAATGCAGTGGGGAATGTTCTGTGTATCTGGAGTAAGACCTTTCAACAGGGGAAGCAACTTGGCAGGCTCGAGGGAGCTCATTACTCAGGACAGCGACAGAGAACACTGCATCCTCTGAGGATCTCGGGGCTTTTCTTTCTCCTCAAGCCACAGAACTTGGACTTGAAGGAGCCTTAAACCAGGACTCTTGACAGAATTTACACTGAGCTGAGGAACTACTCTGGATCTCAGGGAGAGCGTAAGTTCACCTTCAGAACGGTCTCAAAGTCACGTTTTTCTGTTGCATGTACCCTCTGTCCTTGCTGTCTACTGAGCACTCGCCAAGAGCCTGACAATGTCAAACAGCTTTGCATCAGACACCCAAGCTGATAACTTTGCTTTGTGACCAAGGCAGTAATGCTAAGGAATAAATGGGGGGCGGATTATTTTTCAAAACAACACACACACACGATCTCCTACAGAAACCTAGGACTAGTTGAATAGGAATAGTGTTTGGAAGGATCATAGCGGGAAAGAGGATTCATAGGACCCAAAAGTAGGGAAATGCTGGGAAGATTTTCATGCGCTCCGGGTAAGTCAAGTCACTTTTGTCACCTTTCTCCTTTGCTTTACTTATACTGCCCAACTTTAGGATTTGCAGGATAAAATAAGAGTAACATTTCTTGAGTACTTTCTATGGAAGAGATATTGAGCTAAGTTTATATATATTAGCTGCTTTAATTCTCACACCAACTCTGTGAGGCAAGAACTAAGTATCCTTATTTTACAGGAGAAGGCCAAAGTAGACAAAGTTATGTGAAGCCTCACAATTGCTAACTCCTGTGGCCTGGGGTTGAAAATCCAGCTCTATCTGATAAGAGTTTGTGCTTTTAGCAAGTATTCTATGCTAGACAATGGGTAGTGCTAAAACCAGGCCATCTAGAAAGATTTATAAATCAGCAATTCTCATTTTCTTTCTCCCTCACACCCTCCCTCATACAAAGTTTACTGAGTATCTAATCTACCTGCGTGCTCGCCAAAAGTCAAGTGCTGGAGTTCCTGTCATGGCTAGTTCCCATCATGGCTCAGCAGAAACAAATCTGACTAGGATCCATGAGGACGTAGGTTCAAACCCTGGCCTCATTTAGTGGGTTAAGGATCTTGCTGTGAGCTGTGGTGTAGGTCACAGACGTGGCTCGGATCTGGTGTGGCAGTGGCTATGGAGTAAGCTGGTGGCTACAGCTCCAATTGGACCCCTAGCCTGGGAACCTCCACATCCCGCAGGTGTGGCCCTGAAAAAAAGTCGAGTGCTGGGATCCAAACAAGGAGGAATGGTCTCTGCATTTACCTAACACAGTCTATGCCTACTGGGGGAGACACACAATTAATCTAAAAGATGGTAATTCTATGTATTATGATCAAAATAAACAGAGGATACCTAAAGGAGTCAAGAAACGTCTCTACTGCAGACTTGTGGAAAGCCACCTCTTTCAGGAAAAGTCTGCTGACAATTTTTTCAAGGATTCAGCATCTAGTAAAGGCAGTGGAATTTAGCATTTGGTGAAGTCAAAGCCTCACGCATTATTAGATTTTGCCTCCTTTCTTATTCATCAACAGGTTGAAAGGTACTGCAGAGAATATATATAATATCACTTATATGTGGCATCTAAAAAGTGATACAAATGAACTTATTTACAACACAGTAACAGACTCACAGGTTTCAAAAACAAACTTATGATTACCAAAGGGGACATGGCGGGAAGGGGGAGGGGTGGACTGGGGCTTTGGGGTTGGCATGTGCACACTGTGGATATTTGGAATGGATGGCCAATGGAGACCAGCTGTAGTGCACAAGGAATTCTCCCCAATGTTCTGTGATAACTCATATGGGAAAAAAAATAACCCATGCCTAGTCCCAGCACCATGTGACAGGTAACAGTGGGGGGAGGGAAAGTGAGACAAAGGATGCTACCGAGGCCCAGAGTCTGGCAGGATGATGAGAGAGTTTGAATGTGCCCATCCTACAGCAGAAACTTCTGTTTGGTTACAAAGCCAGTAGGCCTTCCAAGGGCACAGGTATCAGGACCTCTTTAACTTATCACAGAGTAATGGTGTCTATCTTGGTTAATTAATTACTTTTTTTTTTTTTGGTCTTTTTAGGGCCACACCTGTGGCATATGGAGGTTCTCAGGCTAGGGGTAGAATTGGAGTTGTAGCCACCGGCCTATGCCACAGCCACAGCAATGTGGGATCCGAGCCACATCTGTGACCTACACCACAGCTCACAGCAACACCGGATCCTTATTGGTTAATTACATTTTGTTTGGGTTAATTAAAATAGCAGTTCCTGTCCCAGAGACCCTTGAACAATGAAGAAGATCCCAAAGCTATTATCAATATTTTTAAAAAGCCAATGGAAATTGTGCATTGAAATGACATAACACAGAACAGGCTAAGAGAATATATCACAGTTGAATCTCCATTCCACCAATGACTAGTAACCTGACTGTGGATAAACTTAGCAAACTAAGTTTAACCTTTCCAGGTTTTACTCCTTATGTGAATAATGGGACTAGTTCTACCTACTTCATAGATATAACAAGAATTAAATTAGGTGATATGGGCGAGCACTGACACCAGGGCCTAACCCTTAGTACAGCACCGTGGAATAGAAACAGAACAAAAGCCACATTGTCATCTTAAATGTTTTAGGAGCTACACTGGAAAAGCAAAAGAAGGAGTTCTCTTGTGGCACAGCAGGTTAAGGATCTGGCACCATCCTTGTTGCAGCTTGGGTCACTGCTGTGATATAGCACAGGAATTTCTGCATGCCACAGGAGCAGCCAAAAAGGGGGCGGGGAAAAGGCAAAACAAACAGGGGGATTCATTTCGGCAGTATTTAATCATTTGTTTAACCCAACATATCCAAATTTTTATGATGTCAAAATATTTTATGTCACTGTAATTTTTTAACTTTAAATATAATTGAAACTTCAGTTTCTTAATCACATTACCCTCACTTCAAGCACTCAGGAGCTACCATATCATACAGAGCAGACCTAGGAGGCCCTCAGCTAAGGAGAGGTGGGAACAAAACGTGGTTCCAGCAGAACAGGAATTGATGGATACCTGGAAACTATGGGTAGTTTTATCCGATGTGATCATGTTTTGTGTTTACATAAGAAAACTCCTAAAAGTTTCCAAACGAAACAAAAAAAAAAAGAAAAGAAAACTCCTTATTTTTCTTTTTTCTTTTTTTTTTCTTTTTAGGGCCACACCCGCGGCACATGGAGGTTCCCAGACTAGGGGTCAAATCAGAGCTGTAGCTGCCAGCCTATACCACAGCCACAGCAACGCGGGATCTGAGTCGTGTCTGCGACCTACACCACAGCTCACAGCAACACCAGATCCTTAAAGCAATGAGCAAGGCCAGGGATCAAACCCACATCCTCCTGGATATTAGTCGGGTTCATTAACCACTGAGCCATGATGGGAACTCCAAAAATTCCTTCTTTTTAGAGACATGGATACTGAAGCAATAGAAGCTGAAGTGACATGATGACTTAAAATTTGCATTAAAATACGTTGGAACAAAAGGAATGAAAAATGGTGGATGAATATATCGTAAAATATGAATTGCTTTTTATTCTGTGTAATAAATACAGGAGCACTTATCCCCACTGAATGCATCTGAAATTTTTCATAATAAAATGTATGTACTGGCCTTGTAGTTGGAAAATCAAAAAGCATAATTCAGCTAGCACTTCCTATACGCTGGGCTAGGATTGGTATTTGAAATAATTCTCCTGAAATGGTCAGTAGCATTTCCTTTTAAAGGATAAAGAAGCTGAGTTTCAAGGGTTTAAATGACTCGCCCTACTAATTGAAGCAGTATGTGCACTGAGGCAACACAAAAATAGGTGCACTTTGTCCCCACTTTCACACATCTTCTGGTTCAAAGGAACACAAAAATAATGAGTGAAATAAACCCTATTCAATGACAGTGATTCTTTGCACTGAAAAGATCATCTCAAATTTCATGACATAAGATGACAGATGGTAAATAAATCATGCTATAATTTTAAAAAGAAGAAGAAAAAGATATCAGAGGCAAATGAGTAAGAAAGAAACAAACAAAAAAAAGATTACAGCTGGAGGAGACCCTAGTATTCTGTAGGGTTAACCCATTGACCAAAGACACTAGGTCTCTATACAGGTAAGTAACCTGCTCCAGATCTCAAAATTGGCCATGGACAGAGGCACCACTAAACCTAGCTGAGAACCATCTCCCCATTCCCTATAACAATGAATATCAACTAGAATCTGAAATCTTGAGCATCTTGTAAATGGTAGCTCCTTTTTGTGAAGCCTCTGTGCATTTTCCCCAGCTTTCAAACATAAAAAGGAGTGACAAAAAGCAAATTTCCAGAATAAAATATGATAAAGCCAATCAGGCTGTCAGGAATGTAGAAGGACAAAGAGCCACATAAAAGGCCAGTTACATCCCACACCTGACACAGAGCTGTATACTTGAGGACATATGCTTTTGATCACAAATGTGTGTATGTGTGTATGTTTTTATAGCTCCCATACATCAACTAGAACGTAGGTAAAAAGCATCCTGGAGGAAAGAGAGTGAAGGTTGTCACTCGGCATCCTGATTTAACAGGTAGATTTAATTTCAATTCTGAAGCAATGACGATTCAGATAATTGACTATTAAGTGGAAAACCCAGGATCCACTCCTAAATATATTTGAACTCCACAAATTTGTCTTCGCTCTCTTTCTCCCTGCACTCCACCCCTCAATATCTGATAGTTTTAAGAAACACTATACCAAAACAAATACCATAAGGGAGAAATTTTGTCAATAATTGTTTAAAAATAATAACAATGTTATAGTATCGTGTGTCCACAGCCAATTTTCCTTTGTATTTTTCCCCACAGGTAAAAAAATCACAGTGTTCACCTCTTATTAACTGCCAAATTCCATGGAAAATAATGTTACTGAATTTATCCTCACGGGTCTTACCCAAAATCAGGAAGTGCAGCAAATATGCTTCTTTTTGTTCATACTCTTTTATATGACCCTCATGACTGGAAATTTTTTAATTATAACGACTATTCAAAGGAGCCCAAATCTCAAATCTCCAATGGACTTCTTCCTTAGCTTCCTGTCATTTGTTGACATCTGTTATTCCTCTGTTACAGCCCCCAAGATGATCACTGACTTTCAAGTCAAGGTCAAAAGAATCTCTCTTGTTGGTTGTATGGCCCAACTCTTTTTTGTCCATCTGCTTGGTGGCACAGAGATCTTTATCCTCACAGTGATGGCCTATGACAGGTACGTGGCCATCTGCAAGCCCCTACACTACTTGACCATCATGGACTGGAAATTCTGTTCCATGCTGGTGGTGTCCTGTTGGCTCGGAGGGTTTGTGCATACCTTTATCCAGACCATGCTCACTGTCCAACTGCCGTTCTGTGGCCCCAGCCTGATCGACCACTACTTCTGTGACGTCCACCCCTTACTGAAGCTGGCTTGCACAGACACACATGTGGTGGGGCTCATTGTGGTGGCCAACAGTGGCATGATTTCACTCATCTCCTTTGTCATCCTTGTGGGTTCTTACACAGTCATCTTGCTTTCCTTCAAGACCCGCTCAGCAAAGGGGAGACGCAAGGCCCTGTCCACGTGTGCTTCCCACATCACTGTCGTCATCTTGTATTTTGTCCCCTGCATCTTCATCTACCTGAGGCCTTCCACCACTTTCCCGGAGGACAAGATGGTAGCTTTATTTTACACCATCATCACACCCATGTTGAACCCTCTAATCTACAGCCTGAGAAACGTGGAAGTGAAAAATGCCATGAGGAGACTGTGGATCAAGAGGTTGCTGGGCAGAAATCGGAGAGACCCTGATGGGAAGTTCGATGGAATTGGTACAGTTGTACCAGCTTCCAAAAATGTTGTTGGGAATTTGTCAGTCATCAGTCCTCAATCCTATCACACAAATACCTAAGGATCATAGGAAGAGTCTTGCATTTGATGTCTAAAGATCTGGTTTGGAGGGTCTGCCCTACCAATCACCAGTGGTTGACTTTAGAGACATGCTAAAGGCACTCCAATATCAAGTAGATATTCCCTACGAGGAGCCACGAGTGGACTAAACACTTTTATAGAAAAATCTGACACCAAACACAGTCTGTTTCATGACACAGAACTGTTGCCTCTAGCAATAGCCTCTGAGTGAGGCGGTATGTCACGTATCTATATATATATTCTAACAAAGGAGTGATACCAACAACAAAGTCTCAAGTTCATTTCACCAACATTTGCCTTTCCTGTATCCTCACTTGAAAAGAGAGATGAAGCTACTACCTTACCCATGACTCCCCAGGGTTATATAGGAAATGAGATGAAAGTGGAGGTGAAAGCATTTCATCCGTGGTCAAGCTGCATTCCTGGATGTTGTTGTTACCCTTAACTTAGAACTTCACCCGTCTAGACAATTCTCATTTCAAGAATTCAGCTTAAGGTTGAAGTGTTTCTCTCCCATAATTGTCTTTAGACAGTTCATAGATGGGAATTGTGTATGTTGACATTACAGTAGAAGCTATATTGGACTCAGTAGTAAAAGAAGAAAAAGAAAAAAAAAACCCATCTTCATTATGGGGGGCTACCTGGGTTCAAGGAAAGGGTTTTTAGTGGACATTGTGGTGAGCCACCCAGATTTCCCTTCCGGATGGACGTGCTCATTCCCTCAGCTGCCAGGAGGAAGGCTGCTCATTCTTCTCCAGATAATACCTTTCCTCCAGGGGAGCACCAACGTCACATCCTCAGCCCCCAGCAGGCTGCATTCAAGAATGGTCAATGTGATGGTAAAATGAGACGGTGTGAAACAGCTTGAAACAACTCTTCAAGGCCATTCCAGCTCTAAAGTTCCCTGTGGGACCATCCAAGATCGTTTTTGTTACTGCATCATGGCTCATCTTATTCCTCTGCCCAAATCTGCTTCCTTCACTCTTTGACAGATGTTGATCGTGGGAGCACTTCCCAGTAAGTTTTTACACACGAACTCAACCCCAGAGATGCTGCCTAGGCAATACAACCTTTGACCGAGATCCTACATTCCAAGGGGAAAAAATATATGCAAATACTAAAATAACCGAAAATCTTTCTGCATGACTTGAAGTGAGTTCTACCTTCTGAGCAGGCTTGCCTAACTTGTTTAACAGTGGCATGGATAGATAAAAACGTATATTTTAAATTGTGAACTACCAGCGTACTAAACATACATTTTGTTTATATCTAACTGCCTAGCACCTTCATAGCCTCTCATCATTGAAACCCAAGAGATGTGAACAGTTCTGGGTGGATCATTTTTTTCCATTTTTCCCTCCTGAGGATTAAGGAAATAAACTTTGGTTTCCCTCTAGCACTGAATGCAGGTTTTTGTGTTCTTTTTGTTTTTTTTAATGTCAAGAAGGTACTCCCCAAAGCACTGAGCCTTCTGGGACACCGCCTGGAGTAGGGGACCCTCATGCTTTTGTCTAAGGGGAGTACAGACTACAGGGCAGTTTTGGACTATTCACTGGCTACAGAAGCAGGAGCTGAAGCACTTGTCGTATGCTGATTCTTTCTCCCCTCCTTTGTTTTCTACCACCGTATATCAAGAGCATAGTAGTAGTTAAACATTTTAGGACTCAGATGAGATGGCTCGATGGACATCATCCCACTGAACAGTGACCAGGTCCCCTATGGAGAGAACATCAACTGTACACCAAATTAGGACAAGGGAAGGACAATTAGGACAATTAGGCAAGACAATTAGGACAATCGTGAAAGGCTCGGGGTGGACTCGTGCATGTCCCCTGGTTGTACTCTAGATGCCCTTTCCACGCTGGCTCATCATGGTTTCTGTCCGCTGAGGGGACCTTCAGGAATTGCCTCAGTGGGTCGCTCTACTCTGCAATAAACAAGAAGAAAACGGAGACGAGACCTCATCCCCTAGACGTTCCTGTTTATACTTGTCTTCCAAACTGCTGTTTGCCTAACAAGTCTTAAGACCTCAGGAATGACCTCTGATCGTTTGCCACTGGCATTGCTGCTGTTTTCAACGATGAGCATAGGCATGAAACTTTCTCACTCAGCTCCAAAGAAAGAAAGTCAACTCTCTCCAGAAGTGGAGCCGCCTGTTCGTACAACACAATGCTCTGCCGTCTGGAACTTCTACACCATCTAACTGGAGGGTGAGTGGGTGGGAGCAGCCTCAGAATAAAATGGCCATAGGCTCCCAGTCTTCTTCCCAAGGTTGGGCAAATTTTCTTGAATAAATACTTCACAATTTGTGGTATGCGTCTGATCAATATCTAGAATTTTCGAACCATTATTTTTGATAATTTTGTCCAGTTTTATTGTTGTTTCTTGGAGATAAGTTTTATGAGCTCCTTACTCTTCTATTCTGCAAGTCCTGCTTTCACAAACCTTGTTTTTAATGGCAAAATGTTACAAGCAAATATTAAAATATCCTGGAATTTTAAATAATGAAATTAGGAAATCATTGGTGCATGGATAGGCATAAAGTACAGCAAAATAGTAACTAAATTGTATAGAGCTCCCATGTGATAGGAAAATATCCAGGAGTTCCGGCTAGTTCCACAGAGGAAAGGAAAGGTAGCTGAAGGTCAGGGGGTCTTTGGGGGTTACGATGATGAGATAGCCCTGAACAAGTGCTGCAGGACCAACAGCCTAAACCAAGAGCCAGAAGGAGGAGGCAGCTGATATTCAGAGCTGTATAGATAAGAGGAACCCAAATCAGCAAAGGAGAATGAGAGATCACTACATACTAATTAATATCTCCTATAAATCAAATAAGAAATATTTCAACAAGAAAGTTTCTGAAAAGACAATCCATAGAGGAAAAATGTCAGTAGCCAACAAAATAGGAAAAATGTTTCAACTTACAAGTAATCAAGAAAATATAAATTGCTTTCCAATGCATGATTTTTCACCATCGGTTTGGTAATAATGTAAAAGTGTGATAATATCCACTATTGGTGGAGTGGGAGAGTAGTACCCACGGATATTGTTGGTGGGAACGTAAATTAGTAACTAGGGCAAAGACCACTCACCATCCACTGAAATGGGGGCGCTGCCCTTCTCTAGGCACACAGCTAGACCATGTTGCTGGCCACTACTGTGGTCGGGAGTGGATGTAAAGAAGTCCTCTCCCCTAGAATGTGAGAAGTGACGTGGACCACTTTGAGCCTCCCATGAACCCACTCCCTGCTCTTTCCTCTTCTACCGCCTGGATGCAGATAACGCTGAGTCTTAGCAGATGTCTATGATGCTTAATTCTATGTGGCAACTTGGCTGAGCCACAGGATGCCCGATATGTGCTTAAGCGTTATTTCTGGGTGTGGCTGAGAAGATGCATCTGGAAAAGATTAGCATTTGACTCAGTAGAAAGAGCAAAGCAGATTTCCCTCTTCAGTGAGAACGGGCATCATCCAGTCCCTCGAGGGCCTGAATAGGACAGAAAAGGCAAAGGAAGGCAGAATTCCCTCTCTCCACCTGACACGAGCTGAGACACAGGTCTTCACCTGCCCTTGGACTTGGACTCATACCAGTAGCAGTCGTGATGCTCGGGCCTTTGGATTCAGATCGGAACTACACTATTGGCTCTCTGGGGTCTCCGGCTTGTGGACGGCAGGTCTTTGAACTTCTCAGACTTCATAACCTATGAAGTCAATTCCTGATATAGACAGATGATAGCTCAATAGATAGATGTGATTACATTCATATATATTACTATATATAATTACTATATATATACATATTTGCATCTCTCTCAATCTATGGTACTTCACTATGGGACCCAACTAAAACTAATACAGATTGGGAGTAAAGAATAAAGTGAAAATAAATTTTAAAACAAGAGGGACCTTACATGGATCAATGATAAAATAGGGACTATAATTAGCTTAACCTTGAGATTAGTCCACACAAACCCACACACACATACACATACGTTTGGGAACATATATAAAATCAAATACTATGAAACAGTTAAAAGAATGGTGCTATGGGTTCCAGTTCAAGACAGTGACATAGGAAGTTCCTAAACTCACCTTACCCCATGGACACACCAAATCTACAACTACACATGGACAATTCCTTCTGAAAGAAATCCAAAAACTAGCTGAGTGATTCCTACACATTGCTGTGAACAAGAAAAAACCCACACTGAAATGAGTACAGAAGGCTGAGACACACTCTCACCACAAACCATTTCCCTAGCACAGAAACATGCAATCAGGAAGACCTCCCAACTCCTAGCTTCTTTCTCTCTCTTTTGGACCCAATATTGTATCCCAACTTTTAGGACTTCCACCTAAGGAATGTACCCCAAAACACCTAGCTCCAAAAGCCAACTGGGCTTGTGCCCATGAAACCCAGAACACCTCAGCAAACAAAAGAGTCACTCTTCAAGCACGTGAGTATTTGCCGTGGCTACCTCTGCTGAACTCTGCAGAGGGAGCAAGCAAAAAACTCCCATCTCCCAGTCGTTCCCTGAAAGAAGCTTATTTGTACAATTTAAAAGTTGTTGCCTGAGAGCCCAGCTTTTAATCAGTCTGCTTCTAGGTGCTGACTTTGGGACACTGACAGCTCTTGGCAAACCCTCAGCTACTGAGAGCCACGAAAAATGAAGCAAGCAGCCTGGACCATCAAAAACATTGGAGACAACCGAAAGTTCAGGCCAGGCTGAAAATAAATTTCATGTCCTACAAAGACCACTCCATCAAGACAGGAAGAGTGGCTATTTTATCTGATGCATAGAAATTAACACAGAATCAAGGGAAATGAACAGAGGAATATGTTCAACAAGATAAACCTTCAGAAACAGACTTTAATGAAATGGAGATAAACTATTTACTGATAAAAAGTTTAAGAGTTCCCGTCGTGGCGCAGTGGTTAACGAATCCGACTAGGAACCATGAGGTTGCGGGTTCGGTCCCTGCCTTTCCTCATCGGGTTAACGATCCGGCGTTGCCGTGAGCTGTGGTGTAGGCCGCAGACGCGGCTCGGATCCCGAGTTGCTGTGGCTCTGGTGTAGGCCAGGGGCTACAGCAGCTTTGGCAGCCTGGGAACCTCCATATGCCGTGGGAGCAGCCCAAAGAAATAGCAGAAAGACAAAAAAAAAAAAAGTTTAACATATTGGTCATAAAGCTCCTCACTGAGGGCAGTTTCCATTATGGCTCAGCAGGTCATGAAACCAACTAGTATCCATGAGGATGCAGGGTGATCCCTGGCCTCGCCTAGTGGGTTAAGGATATGGCATTGCCGTGAGCTGTGGTGTAGGTCATAGACACAGCTCGGATCCCCCATTGCTGTGGCTGTGGTGTAGGCTGGCAGATGCAGCTCCGATTAGACCCCTAGCCTGGGAATTTTCATATGCTGCAGGTGCGACCCTAAAAAGCAAAAAAAAAAAAAAAAAAAAATCAGACTCAGAAACAGAGTAGAAAAGTGGTTTCTAGGAGCTGAGGGGTGGGGGAAATAGGGAGAGGTTGGTAAAAGGGTCCAAACTTTCAGCTATAAGATGAACAAAGTTTGAGGATTTAGTGCATCCTATGGTGACTAGAGTTGACAGCACTGTATTACATATTTGAAATTCACTAAGACAGTAGGACTTAAATGTTCTCACCAAATGAACAACCAAATAAAAAAGATCAATACGGGAGTCTGTAGGACGATGGATGTGTCAGTTAAGTAGATGGGGGAATCCTTTTACAAGGTCTAGGAATATCAAATCACCACGATGTACACTTTTTTATCTTACAATTTCATCTGTGAACCATACCTTAACAATGCTGAAATAAAAAAAACAGAAATTAAAAAAGAACAGTGCTGTGAACGGAACTGCATATGCCAGAAATTCCTATGTCGCAGCCCTAAACCCTAATTTGATGGCATTTTGAGATGGAGCCTTTGGAGGGAATCAGGTTTAGAGGAGGTCATGAGGGTAGAATCCTCATGATGGGATGAGCAGCTTCATAAGAAAAAAGAACCCCGCTCTCTCTCTGCCACATCAGGACACAGCCAGAAGGCAGCCCCTGCAAGCCTGGAAGAGTGTCCTCACCAGGGAACCAAATCCACCAGCACCTTGAACTTGAGCTTCTAGCCTCCAAAACTATGAAAAGTAAATTCCTGTTGTTGAAGCCACCCAGTATGATACTTTGCTATGGCAACCAGAGCTAATACAAAGGAGTATATCTACACGCACTGATATTAAACGCGCTCCAAGGAGTTCCCGTTGTGGCTCAGTGGTTAACGAATCCGACTAGGAACCATGAGGTTGCGGGTTCGATCCCTGCCCTTGCTCAGTGGGTTAACGATCTGGCATTGCCGTGAGCTGTGGTGTAGGTTGCAGACGCGGCTCAGATCCCGCGTTGCTGTGGCTCTGGCGTAGGCTGGCAGCTACAGCTCCAATTCGACCCCTAGCCTGGGATCCTCCATATGCCACCAGAGCAGCCCAAGAAATGGCAAAAACACAAAAAATAAAATAAAAAATAAAAAAATAAAAGCGCTCCAAAAGATACCAGTAAATTTTTTTCAAGTTGAAAAACAGTATGTGTAATATAATATCACCATGGATGTAAAAAAAAAAAAAAAAATTACATGTATTCTCAGCTGTTTCCACTAATGCTCAACTCAGATGTTGACCTCTTTGCCTTTAACAGAAAAAGTTCTCGCTGCTACAATGATCATCGAAGGAAGAAAAAGAACCAATTAGTTTTCTATTTTGTGAGTTCGAGGATCAACCAGTCCTCCACTTGCTGGAGGCCACACCAAGGCTTTCTGGCGTGATGACAACCTCTGGCAGCTAATTATGCCCTCAGGAGCTGAGGCAAAGAGTTAGGAAAAGTTTGCAAAGGAGCAAATTAGTGTTATCCCATGAGGGGGTGGTTCTTCAGAGCTAAGAACTTTTACCTGCTTGAGATCCCCAGGAGCTTCAGGTAAGTAATTAAAGGCATGATTGGAGGCTACAAGAACACATCCCTGCTAAACGTGCAAGTCGCTTATGAGCTCACAGTTCCCGACTCCTGTAACCATCGTGTGGACCAAAACTGGGACACAGCATCTCCCAGTTTCCCTGTCAGGTCTACAAAATCATACACTGAGAAGCAGCTGAGAGTTCCCTGGTGGCCTAGCAGGTTAAGGATCCAGTATTGCTGTGGTTGTGGTGCAGCCTGGCAGCTTGGCTCCGATTCGACCCCCCTAGCCTGGGAGCTTCCATATGCCGCAGGTGCAGCTGTCAAAAGAGAACAACAACAATGAAACACCCAAAACCTGTGACACAGGGATTAAACCGTTCAGATCTGGGAGTTAGTAAAACACCAGTTAGTTTACCCAACTAACTCATGTAATCTTTTTCACCATCTGGAAAATTCAAATTAAACCCCATCTTTTATTTACCCAACTAATGGCTCAAGGCCACCTCTACCTTAAGAGCAGAAGTCCTTTCTCTCTCACAGAAAGCTGGCCCCCACCTCATACCAAACTACCTAAGAGCACTCAGGCCCAAGGACTCCTGCTTCTAAAGGCCAATTAGGGGAGAGAAGAATATAAAATATGCCCAGGCATTGGTCTTTGGTCGTAGCCATGTAATTGGTCCCGTGTAATCAGATGGATGTGTGGTGGCTGCTGCAAGGCTCGACTCCTGCCAAGCCACAGTATAATTCCACCTTGAGTCCAAGGTCACAGTTATCTTTGTTCACTGTCACATATGCAGCTACTGCTCTTCAAAACACAGTGGCCCCAAAGAAGCTTCCAGCCCAGGCACATGCTACACAAAATAAAGCCTCATACCCAAACTGCAGTGCTGAACCTACCTCACCAACATAGGTTCCCCTTTCCCTCATGGTGGGCTCCTTCTGGGGGGGGTGGGTCTCTAAATTTTTTTTTATACTGATGGATCTTGGTCAAACCACCAAACCAGGTTTTCTTAATTGCAAATCTCAGAGACCTAAAGTTTGGGGGTGGGGGGAAGGTCAGCCTTCTCCTTCCCAGAAAGCCCCTTAAGAAATTTGTTGAAAATTCTGCAAACCAAGGGGAGAAGCAGTTTTTGCTCTGCCTCAGGACAGACATAACAATAGTAAGTTCCTGTCCTCACTACCTCTGCATACTTAAGCAGGGCACTCGATAACTTCTCAGAACAAAAAGATTTTCTCCAAGGAAACGTTCTGCCTCTGCCTATGTAAAGAAGCAGCATCTTGAACTGGGGGCACATTAGTTCATTTGAAGCTTTGAGCACATGCTACTACTCACACTTTCCAGATGAAGAGGTTCAAAGATGTGGAGTGGCTCGTCCACAGTTATCACCAGTAGTAGGTGGTCAGCTAGGTCACAAACCAGCTCCATCTGGCTCCAAAAGCCTAAAGAGTTTCTGAGCATCAGGAAACGGGGAGTGGCTTCGCTGGGTGTGTCCTGGCTCGAGTTCTCGCGAGAGCTTGCAGACCAGCTGTTGGCTCAGTGCCGCCATCAATCTTCGTGTGGTTGGAGATGCTGCTTCCAAGATCGCTTGGCTGTTGGCAAAGAGGCTCCCTCCACACCATGAGGGCCTCTCATAGGTTTGCCCATGAAAGATGGAGCCAGAGCCAGAAAAGCTGCAGCATCTTTTATTTATTTTTTTTTTCTGGCGGGAGGGGGGGGGTCTTTTTTGCCATTTCTTGGGCCGCTCCCGCGGCATATGGAGGTTCCCAGGCTAGGGGTCCAGTCAGAGCTGTAGCCGCCGGCCTACACCACAGCCACAGCAACACGGGATCCGAGCCGCGTCTGTGACCTACACCACAGCTCACAGCAAAGCCGGATCCTTAACCCACTGAGCAAAGCCAGGGATTGAACCCACAACCTCCTGGTTAACCACTGAGCCACCACGGGCACTCCGGCAGCGTCTTTTACATCCTAACCCCAGAAGTAACAGATCATCACTTCTGCCATATCCTATTGGTCACACAGACCAGCCCTGGAGGGGAGTGTGAATAACCAGCAGCCTTAGGAGCCATCTGGTTGGAGACCATATGGCATTTATTTTTTATTTTTTCCTTCTTTTTCACATCTAAATTTCCCAATTTTTTTTTTACCGTGAACATATAAAGTATAAGGAAAAAAGCTACTGGCTGCTGGCAAGGGCACTTCCTCAGCCCCGCTGTTGATTTTTAAGCATCTCCTTCCTCTTTCAAGCTATTCTCCACCGTCTCACAGCCGAATTAAAGATTGCTTTCTCAGCACAGTCCTCTGGCGCCACCTGGTGGCAGCTTCCAAAATCGTTGCCAACAACTGACAGCAGTGAACTCCAGTCAGAAGCCCTCCCCCGCCTGCAGGAAAGTGACTTAGGATATAACTATCGTTTAGAAGATAAAGCCTAGGATCTCATGTATTAATCCAGAGGGCCCAGGGATCTTCCACATTCATCCGTGAAGGGAGCTGTGGAATCCCAGAAAGGATGGAAGGGCTGCAATAACTTCTGTTGCCAGAACTCAGCCTCTGCTCACCCATGCCAAATAGAAACGTGGAGACAGAGTTTTGGGTGAAGGAGAAAAAAATAGCTTTATTGTTTTGCCAGGCAAAGGAGGGTCACAGCAGACGAAAGCCTCAAAGACTGTGTCCCCCTTAAGAGAGATCAGGAGGTAGTTTTATAGTTTTGGGAATGAAAAATAGGGCCACAGATAAGGATGAGGTTAGAGACGAGCTGGCATTGTTTTCAGAGCTGGTGTTCAGTGGTCTGGGGGTCTTTCCGGAATAAAGAACGCTTCATAAATATCTAACATTTTTCTTAGGGGGTTGTTCTGCAGAAGAACTCAAAGACTGTGATCTATATTCCTTGAGGAGGAACCAGGACCCTGCCCCAAAGTTGTGCTATTGTTTCCTGATGGCTCCTCCCTGTTTCTGTATCTTCCCCCGCCCCCCTTCCCTGATTAGCAACTGTTTGACCCTGCCCTTTGGAACTCAGAGAAGGTCATGGAGGCTGAAGTTTATTCCCTAAAAACAAGAAATGGGGGACACAAGAAAGGCTTGTGCGCCCAGGGACCAGTGGGGCCTTGCTCGGTTTCACTTTGAAGAACAGGGGTAATCCTATTTTCTCACTGCCAGCTCATCTGCTCCCCAGATACCAACCAGGCCCTCCAACCGGGCAGACTCACACTTAGCCAGGAGCAAGAAGGTGGGTCCCCTCTTTCCTCCAGTTTAACAGCTCAAAATCTAACCTCCAGAAATTTCACTTTCACCTTTAACAAACTGCTAGCAACAGGAGGCTGTCCAAAAAGTCTGGGTTCACACTCATTTTGAAGAACTTTGTAAACCTGGACAAATACCTCTTGAAATATCTTATCTTTTTGAGCCAAGGAAAAAATGCTAAATTTTAGTCTTAACAAGTCCTCTATACTCACTGGGAAATTTTTAAAAATTTAGGCAGAAGAAAATAAAAATAAAAGCTACCATTACATAATTCTGGAGTTGTTTTTTCTTCCCTTCCTATGTGCTTATCTAATTTTGTAATGGAATTATTCCCTTATAGTTCTATACATTTTTTCCCTCACTTCAGTTTTACAGGTTATGAGCCCAGGTGATCGCTTGATTTTGACTTCTCATGATGCTGCACCTGGGCAGTCTTTATCAAGTTTAAGTGCTAGGAGCAGGAAACACTTGAAAGCTGGGCTGTTTTGCAGGTTAGCCTGGTTTTTCAACAGTACAGTAATAGAACAACAGGTCACTGATAGACTGTGAAGGTTTCTGGCACCCTCCTGCCTCCCCCAAAACAAGAGTTTATGCAGAAGAATTCTGGGACAACTTTGGCCTGAATCAAAGCATAAAGAGTGTGGATTTGCTCCCCCAGCCCAGCAGGAAGCCCAGCAGAGCTAACTCTCACCAAATCTTTAGCAAAGGCCCCCAGGATAAAGGTATAGGCAAATCCTTATTGTTTGCTCTCACCTCCAGGTTCTTCTCCTAATGGCCTTTGAAAAGAAACTGCATTTTAAATGAAATCATCTACTGTTGAAAGAGACAACTCAGAACCAAACTTTGGAGTTGATTCAAATCCCAGTTCTGCCAATCACTTATCTAGGGGGTTGCACCTTTGTTAGCTATTGCCACAAAAATGCTACATAACAAAGGCCCCCAAAGTCATAGATTCTTATGGAATAAATAAGTCTCCTGGATCCACAGGTCAGCTAGGGCACAGCTGTCCTAGGCAGGACTGGGCCAAGTAGCTCTGCTCCAAGGTGGAGTTTGGGGGGGCTTGGCTGGGCAGCTCTGTTCCACATGCATTCATTCTGGGGCCCAGGTTCACAGGGCAAGTGCCCAGGGGTGTTCTTGTCATGGCAATGGTTGACGGACAGGAGGGGGGAGAAAAGTCAAGTGAAATTTCATATTGGACTAGGTTTGAAATGAGTACTGTCACTTCCACTGACATCTGTGGGCCCAAGAGAAGAGAGAAGTTTCCAGCCCATGATCTTCACATATCTCAGACCCACCCTTGTGACACTGACAGTATTAACAGTCTGAACCGAGCCAGAACACAGATTGGGACTTGAACCCACGTGCCAGGACTCGAACCCAGCCTAAACCCAGATTGGGACTTGAACCCACGTGCCGGGACTCGAACCCAGCCTAAACCCAGATTGGGACTTGAACCCAAGGTTTTAAATTAGAATCACTCACCCTGTGTCTGGACTACTGAGGTGCAGCTTCTTCATGTCTCTGCATGGAAGGAATTCAGCGAGAGACAAAGCGATAGGCAAGAAATAGATTTATTAGGATAGGACACTTGTGAGAGATGCAAGCGGGCAGGCACGGAAACTCTGCTCCGAGGATCCTGTGGGCTACACAGTTTTTATCATCCAAGGGGAGTGGGGGTTGGAAAAGCCCGCCTCTTCCTTTCTGGGAGGAGTAGCTCCTCCTTAGTATCTGGTAAGGTGTATTCAAATCCAAGGAAGCGTGGTCCTCGAACTCTTGCCCTTGGTCCGAATAGGAATGCAGGCCTCCTCCCATCCCCCACCCAGTGACCTGAGGTAATTCTCAAGGCTCCACTAATGCAACAAACCTGCCTGGTTCTGATGGCTTTTTTGAGCAATTTACTTACTCACAGAGGTCTCCCAATGTCGGCCAAGTTTCCCTGTAACGGGACTTCTACAACTACCTGTGTCTACTCCATCCCTGTTACTTGGAGTTTCCTGGTGGCCTAGCAGTTAAGTTTCCAGCACTGTCACTGCTATGGTTCCATCCCTGGCCTGGGAACTTACACCCCAAAAGAAAAGAAAAGAAATGCACCCATCTCTCTAAATTCACCACCCCTTCCTTCAAAAGCTATCATCATCCATCCAGGGAACTATATCTGATTTCTTGGGGTAGAACATGGTAGACGGTCATATGAGAAGAAGAATGTGTATATATGCATGATTGGCTCACTATACTGTACAGCAGGAATTGGCACAACACTGTAATCAACTATACTCTAAAAAACAAAAGCTATCATCTGTTTCCCAAACCAGAGCCCCTAACAGGCTTCCCAGCTTCCAGTCTGCCCCTCCCACCGCTGCTAGACTAACTTCCCATCTCCTGACCACAGCTCACGAAGGCCCACTTGGCCGGCCACCGACCCCTGATGGCGATACCGGAAAAATGATACCGGAATCCGGATTCTTGTTCACAGCAATTGAAGAATGAACTCCACGAACACACAGGAAGCAAGCAAGCCAAGTCTCTATTAAAGAAAAGCAAGAAGCTCCCAGGGCTGCTGGGAGTGGGGAGAAGAGCCCCCTTCTTTATTGTCCTATAGGGGTTTTTATTTCTCAAAGATGGGGGGTACCAACGTGGGGTGCAGAAAGATGTGGGTTTTTTTCCCATTGGCCTTGCTCAATTCCCTATATCAGTCCTTGTCCAATAGGCTCTTAGGGGTGGAAATGTCCCCTGTAAGTTTTATGGTTTCTTTGTCCTTTTCTTTCCTTAGATTAAGTCACCATGCCTCTCATTCCTTTTTATCAGTTGAGGAGTGGGCTAGAGATTTGCATTTCCTGCAGTAAACAAAGCCTGTGGGGAATGCGCATTTCCTATAATAACACAAGGCCTGTGGAGGTGTTTCTCCCTGGAGCCCTTAAGCCACAAAGGTTAATCAATATCCGTATCGAAAGTGGGTATCAGAACCCGTGTTCCTCCACTGACTACCTGAGCTCATATTCTGTCTCAATGGCATCTCCAGCTTCATGCTGGGCCCTTAGCTTCCTCACCAGCCATGCCCCAAAGACCAAGTCTTCTCCCTGCTCTTCAGAAGTGCAGAGTTCTTTCCTGCCTCAGGGGCTGGGCACATGCCACCTCCCTGCCCACTCCCTCTAGGGCCGGCCTGTCACTCCAGCTGCAGGGTAACATCAGAGACAGGTCTGGCTCCTTCTTCCAGTCTCTCCCGCAGGCCTTCCGATTCCACAAGGGCAGAGATCATGCCTGTTGTTTTTCACAAAAGCACATGTCGAGGGCCCTCTGCCAGCCCGTAGCACATGATCAACACGAATTTAAGTTGATAAATAGCTACGTTTACTGGATGTTGATTGAATGTGTCCCAGGAAATATGCTAAGTGTCTCAGTTAGCACCAGCATCAAAATGACAACCAATGATAACGATACTCCCATGCGCAGAAAATTTACTTGCCCTCTTCTTTTTTTTTTTTTTTTTTAGGACTACATCTGCAGCACGTGAAGTTCCTGAGCTAGGGGTCAAATCAGAGCAGCAGCTGCAGGCCACAGCCAGGGCAACTCGGAATCTGAGCTGTGTCTGTGACCTATACCACAGCTCACAGCAACACCGGATCCTTAACCCACTGAGCAAGGCCAGGGATCAAGCCCACATCCTCATGGAGACTAGCCAGGTTCATTACCATTGAGCTACACTGGGAACTCCTACCTTCTGCTTCCTGAATTCACCCTCCGGGAGCAGCAGGCCCTGGAAACCCTCCAATTGAAAGTGTAATGGTCAGATGACCATTCAAAACACTTGTGAGAAGATGCCCTCTTAGGGAACTGCCTCTAAACTTCCTCGGCTTTAGCAAGAAGACATCCACCTGTGCCCGGGCTCCACTCAGGCCCGCGGGCCATGCATTCCAGAAGCCACAGGTGCTGCAGGCCAGACACTCTGGGCAAACTTCAGCTCTGCGCCACCTACTGCTTATAAGTACAAACGTTCTGCGATTTCCAGAGAAAATCACAAGGGGAGGGGAGAACCAGTGCTCAGGCTGTAGGAGAAAATGTCCCAATAAAAAGGTAGAAAGGAGAGCCCCCGGCCATGATGACGAAGCCAAGTCCAGCCCAGTGTCCCCACCACCCCTCCCCCACACATCTGCTTCTGTAAACTTGTTTCCGCATCTACGACGTTGCCTGACCTCGCTCAAGTCCGACCAGCCAAGCATGGACTCGGAAGAACTAGAGCATAAAAGCCTTGTGAAACCTCTTTGGGGCTCAGACTCCAGAGAGGATCTTCTTGGAGCCCGCTGGGGTAATAAACCTGAGTTCTCCAACTCCCTGAGTGCTCGCTTGGTTTCTCGCCCAGTAAAAGAGCGGATCCACTGCAGCCACAGGGGCTGTCGCCAGAGCTGATACGCTGCAGCGCAGGGCTGCTGGGCAGCTGCCTTAACAAGGCCCCCCAACTCTTGGACCCAAATGGTCCTACACACCACCCTACATCCAGAAGCACCTTTATTGGAACTTTATATTCCAACTTTATTGGAATATAGTGGATTTACAGTGTTGTGTTAGTTTCAGGTGTAAGCAAAGTGAATCAGTTATATGGATAGATGATACACAGGTAAGTAGAGAGATAAATGTAGATATAGCTATCCTTTTTCTGAATCTTTCTAGGCTGCATCCTTTTTAAAATAAAACATTTTCTGGAGTTCCCGTTGTGGCTCGGTGGGTTAAGGATCCAGTGTTAATGAAGCCAACTAGGAACCATGAGGTTGCGGGTTCGATCCCTGACCTTACTCAGTGGGTTAAGGATCCGGCGTTGCCGTGAGCTGGTGTAGGTCGCAGACACAGCTCGGATCCCGTGTTGCTGTGGCTCTGGTGTAGGCTGGTGGCTACAGCTCCAATTAGACCCCTAGCCGGGGAACCTCCACATGCTTCGGGAGTGGCCCCTGAAAAAGGCAAAAAGAAAAAATAAAACATTTTCTATCCTCTGTACAACTATAAATACAATAAAATTCATTAAGTTAAATATTTCCTATCTTCAATGAGGGAATGCATCATGTCCAGAGTAATTAACACTGTCATGTGCTCCAGATCTGTGCTTTTTTTATTAGGGCCGCACCAGCTGCATAGGAAGTTCCCAGGATAGGGGTTGAATCCGAGATACAGCTGCCTGCCTACACATGGTGTAGTTTGCAGACGTGGCTTGGATCCTTTGTTGCTGTGGCTGTGGTGAAGGTACAGCATTTTGAAGGTGAGACCGCAACAGTCAACCAGGCTTACTATCCAGTCCCAGGGTTCTTCCCGGCCAGGGTCCTCGGCGGCCACCTCACGACCCCTCCCCGCTCCCTGCACGCTCACGTCCCAATGCTCTCACCATCCTCTGAGTGGGCCGTTCGCCCCCTGCCTCCCCCCTTATATCCTCTCGCTAAACTCGCGCTTAAGCCTCAGCACAAGCCACCCACTCTTATGCTCCTGGGATCCTTGTCACTTATTCCTTTAAACCGCCCCCGGGAACTTTATTTAGTGGGCTTTTTCATTTTGCAGAGTTCGTTTTGCGTTGGTATCACACGTGCCCTGGCCCTTCCCTCTGGACTGCCCACTGTTCTGGGCAGGACTTGTGCCCCCTCTGCCTCCCTGATGGGCCCGAGGAGTGGGCACTGCGAGGTCCAAACAGGAAATAAAGCAGGGGTTGAGTGGAGAGCACCCTGCCCCACTTCCTCCTTGACTCCAGGGAGCTGCACTGCCTGTCATGTGAAGATGACAAGTTGGTGCCTCTGGGTATGAAATGCTATTTTTCTCCATATTTTCACCACCTAACAAACTAAAAACTTTATATACATACGTTGTTTATCTCCTCTTACCAGCACGTAAGCTCCAGAAGGACAGAGATTTCCGAGGGTTTTTTGCTTTTTGAGTTTGTTTTGGCAGTGCCTGATGCATGCAGAAGTTCCGAGGCCAGGGACTGAACCAGCTCCACAGCTGTGACTCAAGCCACAGCAGTGACAACATGGGATGTTTCATCCAATGAGCCACCAGGGAACTCCATCCCGTTTTGTTCACGGGCAAACCCTCAACTGCTGAGGCATCGTGGCTGGCACATAGTAGGCACTCAGTACAAATGGACTGACTGCTTTGTCTCACATGAGGGGAACAAGAGAGGTCTTAAAAATCAGCTCAGTCTGGGAGTTCACGTGTGGCACAAGTGGTTAATGAATCCGACTAGAAACCATGAGGTTGCAGGTTCAATCCCTGGCCTCGTTCAGTGGGTTAAGGTTCCAGCGTTGCCGTGAGCTGTGGTGTAGGTTGCAGATGCGGCTCGGATCCCGCGTTGGTGTGGCTGTGGCATAAGCTGGCGGCTGCAGCTCTAATTGGACCCCTAGCCTGGGAACCTCCATATGCCGTGGGAGTGGCCCTAGAAAAGGCAAAAAGACAAAAAATAGTGTGTGTATCAATACGTAAGGGAGTGAGGTGAACGAAAAACTACCCAAACTACCATAGTATCCCAGCGCTTCTGAGATTCTCCAAGTCCATCAACCAAAACCCTCTAAAAATCCTGGAGGCAGAGTTCCCCATTGTGGCTCAGCCGGTTAAGAAGCTGACTAGTATCTGTGAGGATGTGGCCTCGCTCAGTGGGTTAAGGCTTCTGGCACTGCCACAAGCTGTGGCATAGGTCACAGATGTGGCTCAGATCCCGAGTTGCTGTGGCTGCGGTGTAGGTCGGCAGCTGCAGTTCTGATTGGACCCCCCTGGGAACCTCCATATGCTGCAGGTGCAGCCTTACAAATTTTTTTTTTTTTTTTTTGGTCTTTTTGCCTTTTCTAGGGCCGCTTCCTGTGGCATATGGAGGACCCCAGGCTAGGGGTCGAATCGGAGCTGTAGCCACTGGCCTACGCCAGAGCCACAGCAACGCAGGATCCAAGCCACGCCTGCAACCTACACCACAGCTCACGGCGGCAACGCTGGATCGTTAACCCACTGAGCAAGGGCAGGGACCGAACCCGCAACCTCATGGTTCCTAGTCGGATTCATTAACCACTGCGCCACGACAGGAACTCCAGAAGCAGTTTATTTAATGCCCCTGAGCATCAAGAGTTAGGCACTGTTACCTTCCCTGTATCACAGGTTATCAAAGATATGAAGGCCAAGCATCCTCAAAGCTGGTCAGAGACGGACGCTGTGTTCAAGCTTAGCTAACTCTAAAACGGAAGCTCTTAACACTGACTGGTGAACTAGAACACCCATCTGAAAGCAGCACCTTCTGCTGCAGTGCTTCCCACGACCTGAGGCTTTAAAACCCTCCAGCTCGAGGGGTGAAATGAAATAAGACGGTGACGACTCTGGATGATAGGGACCTGGGGGCTCATTATCCCATCTCATCCATCTGTGTGAATATCTGATTATCTACAATACAAAGCTCCCTTGAAAAGCAGGGTATTAGGAGTTCCCGTTGTGGCTCAGCAGGTTAAGAACCCAACACGGTGTCTGTGACGATGGGGGTTCAATCCCTGGCCTCGCTCTGTGGGCTAAGGATCCAGTGTCACCTCAAGCTGCAGCACAGGTCACAGACACGACTCAGATCCAGCGTGGCTGTGGCCGTGGTATAGGCCCGCAGGTGCAGCTCCAATTCGACCCCTACCCTGGGAACTTTCATATGCCACAGGATGCAGCAGAAATAAATGAATGAATAAATACATAAACGTAGGGTATTATTAACATAAGCAAGAGTCACCTTTTTTTCCTCCAGAAGATGAAACCTCCCACGGCCACGATCACCAGGGCACCAAAGATACATCCAAAAACTGCTCCACAGATGACACCTGGGGAAAGGCCAAGTGGAAGGCGCTTCAGGAGGGGTTCGCAAACAACAGGGTCAAGGGGGGGTGGGGGGGAGGACACAGAAGAGACGTAAACAGCTCTGCACATAAAACTAGCCTCGGCCTTTGGGAGTGGGTCCCCATAAACTGGAGGGTCTTGATAGAGTCAACTGTTCCTCTCCACTGCAAACTAGGCTCACAGTGCCTTTCAGGCTGTTCTTCCCCACTGACTTCTTTCCTCAAATGTCACTGTGTGCAGGAGCCCATGCTGTAAAATAGAAAACCAGGCAGCAACGCCCTGATTGAGGTTGGCGTGGGCGCGGGGAGCGTCTCAGGAAGTGTGGCAGAGTGACCAACGTTCGAAAACCCTTAGACCAGCTGTTCCACTGCTGGCTTTTTGAGACTACCAGCCGCGGAGGCGCAGAGGTCACGGCAGCACATGCTCTGGTGACATAAACCCATGTGTTTGCGGGGGACGGTGTGGGGACTCCCTGAACTCTGCTTCTGGGGCTTCTTTCCTGAAGCCAACAACTACCACGTGTGGAAACCAGACAGATTCACAAAACAGGTGGGTCTGTCTGCCTCTGGCCGGAAGGCAGGGGAAGGACACTCCCCACCTTGGGTCCTTGAAGTTCCTACATCACTTCACTCTGTGTGATAAAGGACAGGCGCACTGGACAGGGAGTCCAAGCCCAGAATATCAGGCCTGCCTCTCAAGTACTGTGCAACCCTGGGCAAGTCACTGGCCCTCTCTGGGCCTTAACTCTCATTTCTAAAATGGGGGTTGGACAAGGCGATTTCCACGGCTCCCTCTGATTCCGGCATTCAAGGGTCCCAAGCGCTGAAAGTCACATGTGTGTCTGGCACATGGGCACACAAATGATTACCCTGGGAAAAAAGGACCAAAAAGTGTTTGCCGATTGAAAATGCTACTGGCCTTCAGAGAAGGGAGTGTGGTAGGTGGGAGCTTCAGGGACCTCAGAAGAGGAGGCTGAGCTGGGGCCTGATGGCCGAGTGACATCTCAGCTTCTCCAACCCTCCCGGGGCCCCAGGAGAGCATGCAGACACCTATCCTTCTGTGGACACAGGAAGCAAAACCTCAGTGAATTTCTAAGTGCACTGTTGCTCCCCTACCTGACATCCAGTAAGGATGCAAACACTATATAGTTCACTTTCAGCTTTAGTCTGGCCATATCTGGGTACCATATCTGGGTATTTTGGATGGCTATTTTAAAAAATGTAGAATGCTTTTTTAGCAAAATTATTTAGAAGCCATCAAATCCAGTGATTCACAAATTCTAACCTTTTTTAAAGATCAATTTAGATAGTGAATATGTAATTGGCTCAACATTTTAAATTGGTCCATCCTATAAGAAACCAATTCTACTTAAAATTTTTAATTGTAATTCCAATTTCATTGAGGAGAAAAAACTCCATTTGTTCTTCCTATGAGTCTAGTATTGCTGTAAGGCTTCCTAACCTCCACTTTTTTAACAAAGCAAAAATGATTCTCAGACATAGTGTTCAACATTTAGCAGTACTTAAGTACAGTTTGATGTATTTTTGGTCCATTGATCAACTTTCTACTTACCTTATTACAGCTAATTTTGATTCCCTGTTTAAGAGATGACATACTGTTTATTTTTCAGATATAAGTATCTACCTAAGAGACATTGATTTAGAGTTAACTGTTAGATAATTAGCTTGATGAAAAATTTAAATAGGGTATCACACATTATGTCCAAACCACTACTATTAATAAAGGAGACCAAAATAAAATAATCTAAATATTGTGTTAGCATCAGAAGTTAATACCCTGTGAATCTGGGGGCAGAAACCTGATTCCTGCTGAATCTGTGTTGCATCCCATCCTCGTGAGCAGAGCAAGAGGAGATGTCACGGAGGATAAAAGTGAGAGAAACTTTTAAATCCTTATCCCAATTGGAAAAAAGTATGCTAGGTGACAGACTAACAAGTCACTCAATCTGTCATAAAAACTGAGAGATACTTATGGTAATACATCTTGTAGTTTATGTAAGTGTATGTTTCAGGATTTTCAATTACAAATTATTTTGAATAATTTTGTCAATTTTAGCAAAATATGCATTTTGTGAAGGTAGGATTCTTGGTCTTTTTCCAGATCATCATACATGTATAATTCACCACAGCTCTTAAAAATCCCAATCCAAACTTTGAAGGAAAATGCTATTGCGATCACTGCTGTTAGCATAGGGAAGTGTAAGACAGACGAGAGAATCATTATCTTTGGATAAATTCTTGATCACATTTTCTCAAGTTGTCAAATAACTGAAAACATAAATGATGTGACGGAGAAATATTACGCACTCTACAAGTGGTTGCAACAGCGGCAGCAAGAACGAGGTAGAAATATGGAGATGTAAAATAAACGGAATGGTGAGCTGTTTTAATTCAAATCGTGTTCCTACAGAAGTAATCATCTCCTTATAAAAAGACATCACATTATCTAAATATGTCTAAAAGTCAGGTTATTGATATTAAGTGAAATATGTCCTTATATTTGTCTAATTGTTCAGTATAATTGTGTAGTGAATTAGTTAGTATAGATGTAGAACCTAAAATCTGAGCCATCTTGCCAAAGTTCTATGAGAAGTCAGTCACTCAGTATAAGCATAGACATTATCCAAATATTTTCTTAACCAATTTTATTAAACATCTTCCTTTTCTGTATATCAAAACTTTAAGAAACTCTGTAAACGGAATCAACTTACTCTTCTTCGATACATTTTGTGAATTCTGAGTTTGTTGCTATTTCTCTAAGCCTCATTTATTCATTTGTATAATCAAGTTATATTACAAAATTATACAGAAAATAATGTTCATCCAATGTCTTAAATGATTTATAATCACATGTTAGTTTTCTGTATAGTTTTGTATTTAAGTGAACTGTTTCTGAAATTACCATGGACATGATTATAACCAGTGAAGAAACACCAAAAACATCACAACAGGGATTTAATGAAATGATGAGGATAAACTTCAATTTGCCAATCTATTAGTAAAAAGAAATAAAATTACTGAGAGATTGGTTTTCTTATGGTATTGGTGAACACACATGATGAGGCTGAAATTTTCCATATACTATAAAAATACAGTTAAAATACTGCTCTATATTTTTGTAGGATTGCACCAAATTTTTATATTATATTTTGGTTACACTATCAAAATAATAAGAATGATTGTATTCATAGTTAAAGCTTCTACCATAAGCTCAAATCTTCTCCTACATATGTCAAATATGCACTTACCTTAATTGAATCAGATGAATCTAGTCCATTTTAGGGTGGCAATATTTTTGAAGGTTAAGAAAGTATTTATCACTGGAGATATGCAAGCATAGATAAGCCTATTCTTTGATAAGAACATGGAGGAAAATATAAAAGCATCAAAAAGGGCCTCAATACAATTCACTTTATCTTGAAGATTTTATAACTTTAACTCAACTGTTCTTGTTCTCGACTAGAATTCTGCTTGTGAATACTGTATACCTAAAACTAAAGTTACCTAAGAATTTTATACTAATCAAATATCTTATGCTTCAAGAGAAAATACAGCCTTGAAATTAAATAAAATATAATAAATTTAAATAATGTATAAGTACTCTAAAGCACATTTCTTAAATTATTATCCAAAAAGAAGTGGCATGGTTAATTCACTAATTATCTGACCATCAGTTCTAAGTAATGAATTTTAAGAAGAATTTTCTCTTGAAATACCCACTCTGCTAATTCTTCTCCAGCATTTACACCTGAAATAAAATGCAGAGATTTAAAAATAAATATTCAAACACACTCAGATCGAGTCTATAAAATTATTTTGAAAATCTCGATCTGTCTTAGAACATTATATACGTTTGCAGAAGGGGTGGAATTTAAGTGTTCATTAATGTCAGGGATGCAAGAAGTGGATATCAGAACCCCAATAAAAAGTTGGGTTTTTTTTAATTCTTGCAAAAGCAAACATATATTTTAAATCCTGAAAGTCATTTATTTTGTGCCTATAACTAAAGGAAGTTTGGTTCATAATGCAGAATATAAAGTTATATGACAATGCAAGAATTAATAGGTCTTTTGTAACTTCTAAGAAATTATAGCTTCAGAGAAGTTTAGAAACAGACATCTACCAGAGCCTCTGAGCCGCTGTCCGGGGTACTGAACTTGGGTGTCTCTAGGCATTTTCTGGCTGTAACTTTACTTCTCACCTGTGTGTTAACATAGTTAGGACAATGTTTCTCTGGAGGATCCAAAACGTTCTACTCAGACAGACAGTTCAGGAAACTCGGTCTTCCCTGTCATCATCTTGCTTTCTAAAGGAAAGGAGGAAAAATAATACAGCTTTGGACGGTATTAAGTCAGCTTTCAGGAAAAGCTGAATGAAGGAAAGAAAAACAGCACCAAAGATAAACAGCTAGAGTCCAAATATGTAACAAAAGCAGAAGGAAACTTCATGCTCAGTGTAAATAGATCAATAAAAATCCATGACCTGAAAGATCAGTGACCTAAAATCAGTGACCTGAACTGGGTGTCTCTTGGCAATTTCTTGCTGTAACTTTACTTCTCACCTTGTTGAACCAGTTGATTCAAGGAACCAGTTGATTTTTTTGCCAGAGATTAACATTGATAAAAGAGATGGGTGGTGAAAGGAAAACATTCTATGCCACTTCACTTCTGCAGGTCATGTAGGCTTAGCCCAAAATGTACACATTGGAAGTTAAGTCCTCTATCTCATATATAAATCCATGTATTAAAATTATCCTTCAGACATTAAACTTTAGGAATTTTTATGCTCTTGTAGCTCATACAAAATAATGAAAATAATTTTTAAAAAAGGGTTTGTTGAAATATTATTTCTGTGCTTAAAGTTTATTACATCTTTTATCCCCAAAGTAATTAATATTTTGACTAAGGTAATATCACCACTGTGGTGCTGATAAGAACGCACTTAAGAAGGTTTAATTTCTTGCTCAGACAGCTGTGAAGCAGCAGGTCACTGTGCCTTCTGTGAATGAAATAAATAGGTTTTCCTATTTACTACGTGCTTCCAGGCCTTGAAAGTATACTAACCCCTAGGAAATGAGGGATTCTAGCACTTCACAATGAAAGTTATCGGAACATTGAGGAAACTCAAAATAGAGGTATGGGGTTAAGAGACAGAAACTACTATGTATAAAATCATAACCTACAAGTATATAATGTTCAGCACAGGGAAATATTATTTTGTTGAATATAACATATTGAATCACTCTGTTGTACACCATAAGCCAATATAACATTGTAAGTCAACTACATTTCAATTTAAAAAAAGAAAGATTTCATACTCTGTAATCCAAGGCGTCTTCTGATTTTTCACTGTGATTATATATGAGCATGCAGTGTCCAGAAAAACAGTTGCCGTTAACTATTAATGGATTTTCCTCTAACCAACCTTCTATCTATCAACATTAATAAAACAGTGGTTGCCATTTCCTTGAGTTTCTATTTGGAGTTTCTATTTGTTGGGTAACTTGCTAATTATTGCTACCATCAAGACCAGCTTACTTTTTTATTTATCCTTTTCTGATAACTTCCTTTCTACACGTGTAGCCTCTAGAATGACTGTGGATGTCCTTACGAAGAAGACCACTACCTCTTTCAGTGAGTGTACGGTCCAAGTCTTTCCATTCCGTTTCTTTGGCTGCCTGGAGACCTTGATTCTAATTCTCACAGTGACTGATTTTGGTGTTCTGGTGGCTGTAGCCTGGGATGGGTCCTTTGTGCATGATTAAACGCAGATTTTTCTGGCCTTAAGTTTACCCTTCTGTGGTCCAAATGTGATTGGTCACTATTTCTGTGACTTGCAGAAACTTGTTGAAACTTGCCTGTACAGACACCTACACAATCAGTCTTCCCTTGGCGTCCAGCAGTGGGGCATCTGTACAGAGAGTTTTGTCAAGCTGATGGTCTCCTGTGTCATCATCTTGCATTCTCGGAGAAGCCACAGTGCAGAGGGGAGGTATCCTGGATCGGAGTGTGGAAAATAAAGAGACTACAAATATAATTACTATTTCAAGGAGATATATGATTTCCATGTTTCTTGAAGCATTATTCACAATAGCTAAGACATGGAAACAAACTGAGTGTCTTCCATCAGATGAATGAATAATGAAAATGTGATGTACATATTATTCAGCCATAAAAACGAAGGAAATCCTGCCATTTGCCATAACATGGGTGGACCTTGAGAAGAATTTTACTAAGTGAAGAAATCCAGACAAAGAAAAACAAATATCAATAAGAACGCACCTATATGTTCAACCTAAAACAAACAAAAAAACCGAATTCATAGATAAAGAGAATAGATTTGTGGATGGTGGAGGCATGGGCAAAATAGGTGAAGGGAATGAAATATTAACAAATTTTATAATTTTTATAATTATTGTTAATTTGTTAATTTTATAACTGAAACAAATTTTCAGTCATAAAATTTATTTATAAAATAAATAAATTCTTCCTGGTATACAATGATGACTATAGTTAATAATATTGTATTTTACATTTGAAAGTTGTTCAGAAAGTAAATATTGAGCACTATTATCATAAGAAAAGGGAATTTTTAAATTGTAAATATGTGGATGATGGATGTTTATTAGACTTATTGTTGTGATATTGCACCAAAATAATTACTTTGAACAAAAATTATTATATAGTTATATGTCAATTATATCTCAGTTTGAAAAATGCTCTCAACTTGTTAAAAGAACTAAATATATCCAAGATTTGGGTATTATATAATGCTAAAGTCTCATTTAAATTGAATTTATATTTAGATTTATATAAGAAAATGCCACTAGTGCTAGGTCAGTATTTTTTTCCAAATAATAACCTTTTTTTTTCTTTTTTCAGAGCTGCACCTGCAGTATATGGAAGTTCCCAAGCTAGAGGTCAAATCAGAGTTACAGCCACCAGACTACACCACAGCCACAGCAACATGAGATCCTAGCCTGGCCTGTGAATTACACCGCAGCTCATGGCAATGTCAGATCCTTAACCTACCGAGTGAGACAAGGTATTGAACCTGTGTCCTCATGGGCATCCTCATGGATACTAGTAAGATACTTTTTTTACTGTGCCACAATGGGAACTCCCTCAAATAATAATTTTTAATCACTAATAATGCTCAAAAATAGAAATTCAGATTACTAAGAAAACGTCATAATGAAAACTAAATGATCATCTCTTAAAGATTCCTTTGAAAAAGAATCTATTGTTTAATTATCTAAACTTCTATTTCATTTTTAGTGACAGTTCTATTGTTTTGTTCAGCTATGTAATTAAACACTATAGAAGGTGTCTAGAAAATTAAATCTGGTGAAGTTTTTGTTTCTCTATTATAAACTGCTGAGATGGTAATTTGTTCAATTGCTCTTGCTTTAGCAGCTCTACTTCATTTTGCCTCCCTCATAATTCATTCTGCCCTTTATACTTCTTTGCACAGCATCTCTAGAATGATCACAACGCTGGCATTGCATTTATTTATTTATTTTTTTAATTTTTTTTTGCCTTTTTGCCTTTTCTAGGGCCAAATCCGCGGCATATGGAAGTTCCCGGGCTAGGGGTTTAATTGGAGCTGCAACTGCCAAGCCTACACCAGAGCCACAGCAACTCGGGATCTGTGATCCAAGCTGCATCTACAAACTACACAGCTCAGGGCAATGCCGAATCCTTAACCCAATGAGCAAGGCCAGGGATCGGACCCGCAACCTCATGGTTCTTAGTCAGATTCGTTAATTACTGAGCCACGACGGGAACTTCTGGCATTGCATTTATATATTTTAAAACTCTTTCAGTATTTTAACTATCTTCCTTTTCATAAAAACCTATAAGGCAGTATATTGTCTCTCATGACATTTGCTGTGTTTCCTGAGATCTTTTAAATCCTTCATTTAAATCCTACAATGCAAAAAAGGCCTTTCATGAAATTGTCCTTTGTTTCTCTAGAAAATATTTACCAGAAGTCTCCTCCTCATTTCAGTTGCAAAGATGATTTGATATACTAATTGTGCCATGGTGTGTATTTTTTTTAATTTGGAAATACATAAATGTAATACTACTTGATATATAAATATGATTTGTTTTAGTGAGATAACATTCACATAATATAAAGTCACCACTTTAACCAGAGCAGACAATTAGGTGACATTTGGTACATTCACAGAGTTGTACAACCCTCACCTCTATTTCCAAAATGTTTTCCCTAATGTTCATGCCAAAGCTATAGTCTGCACCCAGTAAGCAGTCGCTCATTTATTCCTTCCTTTAGCCTCTGGCAATGAATTACCTGTTTTCCATCTCTATTTGCCAAAAACAGAATTGAGAGTCTGGAAATACAGCTGTATATCTACAGTCATTTGATTTTCAACAAGAAGCGCCAAAGACCTTTCAATGGGGCAAAGAATAGTCTCTTCAGATAATGGTGTTGAAAAAATGACTGACAAAAAAATGCACAAGCAATAAAATAAACAATAGATAATATAGCGTTTATCAAAATGTAAAGCATCTGCTCACTGAAGTGACAAGACTATGAATAAAATAAAAATTCAGTCTTCAGAATGTAGGAATATATCTGCAAGACACATACCTCCTAGGATCTACCATTAGAATATATAAAAAAGTCCAACACCTCAACAACCAAATACCAAATAACTTAATTGAAAAATACACAATGTATATACTTAATTAATAAAATTTATTTTTTTAAAGCAGTTTTAGTTTCACAGCAGAACTGAAGGGAAAGTACAGGGAGCCTACACATACCCCTGTCCTCACAAAAGGACAACCTCTCCCACCAGAGAAACGTGTTCGTTAAAATCAAAAGAGCTTACACTGACACAACTTTATCATCTGACATTCATAGCTTACCAGAGTTCACTCTTTTGCTGTTTTATATGTTTTGACATGTATCACGACATTATCCATAATTAGAGTAATATACAGAGGGGTTCACTGACATAAAAATCTTTTTTCTCCACCTATTCATCATTCCTTCTCCCCTAACCCTTGGCATCCACTGATCTTTTTGATTCCCGATTGGCTTGCCTTTTCCAGAATGTCATATACTTGAAATCATACAGTAGGTAGCCTTTTTAGACTCACTTTTTCACTTATATGTATTATGTTTCCTACTTATTTTTTCATGGCTTGATAATTCATTTATTTTCAGCTGAGTGCTGAAAGATATCCCACTGCCTGGATGTACCACAATCATTTACTTATCTAGAGTAAGACGTCTTAGTTGTTTACAAGGTTTCGCGATTATGAATAATGACTATCTGTGTGCAACCAAAATGTCCTGGTTACTTTCTTCGTTTGACTATATATGATAATAATAATAACACTTTATTATTATTATTATTTTTAATGGCCACACCTGTGGCATACAGAATTTCCTGGGCCAGGGATTGAATCCAAGCTGAGCCACAGCTGCCACCATTGCAGCTGTGGCAATGCTGGATCTTTAACCCTCTACAATGGGCCAGGGTCACAACTGCAGCTGTGTAGCAATCCAAGCCCCTGGAGTCAGATTCTTAACCCAAACATTGGGAATCTTTTGTTTGACTTTAGATCACATATTATTTGTCTTCTGTTAGATTGTTTTTTCCTCCTTATAGCTGAAAAGGTCTTAGATTCTGAATTCAATGGCATTTACTTATCATTTTATAGGGGTGAGCATTTGTGAACACATTTTATTATTCAGTCCTGTAAGCTTTATGTAAATGTTTTATATTCTGGTTAATAGCTGGGAAAGAAAGAGCAATTATGTTTTAACCCTCTTGAATTATTAATTCTTCCTTTGTCTTTACCAATTTCTTTAGTGAAGTCAGGAGAATTCGACTATCATGAAACACGGTAAAACAAATTCTAGTATACTTATTTTTTGTTGCATATGAGAATCACTAGAAAATACATATGTGAATGTTTTATCAAAAGTTAAGGTGTTGTTTTATTTTATAATTCAACTTCCCTACTTCCACTTAATGTGTGTTACTAAATTCTGACCCATAAGCCCAACATTTTTAATTTTAATTTCCTTTAATTAATTATAATTAATTATAATTTCCTTTAATAGTCAATGATCAGTGTGTTCCTGCATTGGCTCAGCCTAAACAAAACTGAGTAGCACCCACGAGGATGCAGGTTCAATCCCTGGCCTTGCTCAGTGGGTTAAGGATCAGGCATTGAGGTGAACTGTGGTGTAGGTCAGAGATGTGGCTTGGATCTCATGTTGCTATGGCTGTGGCAAAGGCCGACAGCTCAGCTCCAATTCGACCCCTAGCCTGGAAACTTCCACATGCCATAGGGACGGCCCTAAAGAGACAAAAAAAGTAATGATAATAATGATCAGTATAGAGTTGCCTTATTTGCTTTGATCTACAATTTTTTCTTTGTCTTTTTTTCCCTGCAGGCTACCCTTCCTACACCACCATAATACCCCACAAAATTAGCCAAGTTTCCAATTAATTTGGTATGCACAAATTACTGTCAGTGCAGGTTTTGCTATTCCTTTAAATTTCTAACTCCTATTTTCCTCAAAGATTCCATTCAAATAGTGACAGAATATAACATATAGGAGATATTTTTTGCTTTTTAAATTTACATAGAGACATCGTCTTTTTATAAAGTTGACTATGTATAGCTTTTTCAAGTTAATTGTGTGATTCCTTTGAAAATAATCTTTGACACAAAACTTTTCTCATGGCATTTTTCATCTCTGTATTTCTCAATGTATAGATTAAGGGATTGAACATAGGGGCAATGATGGTGTAAAATAGTGCAAATACTTTATCCTCAGGGTAAGTAATAGGAGGTCTAAGGTAACCAAAAACTGAAGGTCCAAAAAATAAGATGACCACAGAGATATGAGACGCACAGGTAGAGAGGGCTTTTCGTCTTCCCTCAGCTGAGTAATTTCTTAAGGCGAATAGTATAATAACATAAGAAACAAATAAGACAACAAAACTTACAAAGGCTATTGTTCCTGAATTGGCAACCACAAGAACACCAGTGATATAAGTATCAGTACAAGCAATTTTAAGCAAAGGAAAGATGTCACAAAAATAGTGATCAATTTCATTAGAACCACAAAAAGGCAACTGGAGTGTCATAGACAATTGAGGAAAGGAATGCACCGCTCCACCAGCCCAAGCAGCCAAGGCTATAAGATTGCATTTTGTCCTGTTCACAATAAGCGTGTAATGGAGAGGTTTGCAGATGGCAATGCAGCGATCAAAGGCCATGGCAGTAAGAATAAAGACCTCGATACTGCCAAAGAAGTGCATAGCAAAGGCCTGTAACATGCAATTATCATAAGAAATGGTTTTTCTCCCCACTAGCAGGTCACCAATTAATTTGGGTGTAACACTAGAGGTATAGCAGATGTCAATGGAAGATAAATGGGTAAGGAAATAATACATCGGTTGGTTAAAAAGTGGACTGCATCGAATGCATATAAGGATCAGAAGGTTTCCTACCAACAGGGAAATATAACAGAATGAGAAGAGCACAAAGCAAAATGTTTGTATGTTCTGATCATAAGAAAGTCCCAAAAGAATGAACTCTGAGATGTTGCTCTGGTTTTCCATATGTTTGAGTGTGGTGTTTGTTACATATAAATGAATTATGTATCTGAAAAGAATAAAACATAAATTTGGTGAAAATTAACAGTGTGAATACAATAATGAAAAGTTTACTTAAAAACAACTTGACATGGATGTAATAGTTTACCAGTAGTTATTTTAGATATTTAAACAGAATTTTGAAAATTAAAAGCAATTTGACTATTACGTTACTTAGCAAAAAGAAATATTTAAAAAAATGACCTAAGTCAAAATGAATCTCTGTGTATATTTTAAATGTTTTTCAAATACATGAAAGCTAACTTGCCTTTTTCTATCATATTTGGCCAAATTTCCTGAATTATCTGGCAGTGAATCATTAGGAAATGCAAATGCTTGAAAATGTCCTAGCTTACACTACAAAACTTTAATTCCTATAGATTACACTCTTTTTGCATGTAAATAAATATTAACAATAAATCATTCCAAATCAATGTGATATTACATTATAATTGCTGTTATATTAAAAGTAAAGAATATTTAAGAGCAAAAGAAACAATGCATTAAATGAGAGAAATTGTGAAAAAATAGCAAATTCATTCATTTATCCTATTTATATTTCATGTGGAAAGGCAATTTAAAAAAATATATACCGGAGTTCCTTGGTGGCTCAGTGGGTTAAGGATCCAGCATTGTCTGTGCTATGGCTTGGGTTGTTCTCACGGTGTGGATTTGATTCTTGGTCTGGGAAAATTAAGATATTTCAGGTATAGTCAAAAGGAATAAAAATTTAAAAAATGTATTAGTGAAATTTGTGATGGCAGTCATTAAAAGACAGATGAAAGCAAATTCCGAAGTGGTTTTTTTTGTTTGTTTGTTTTTTGTCCTTTTAGGGCTGTACCTGTGGCATTTGGAAATTCCCAGGCTAGGGGTGGAATCAGAGCTGCAGCTGCCAGCCTGCACCACAGCTCACAGCAATGCTGGATCCATAACCCACTAAGCGAGGCCAGGGATGGAACCCGCATCCTCATGTTTACTAGTCTGGCTCGTTACCACTGAGCCACAAGAATTCCTCCCAAGTTTTTTAGGTTAGCATAGCCATGGCATTTGCTAGAAATTACATACTTTTTATTTACAATCTAATTAACTAATCTTCATCAAAAGGCGATACAGAAGATAACTTTAGACAGACTTTGTGGTCAGGCAGCACATTTGGTATTTGTGCAATAACAAATAAATAATTCATAGTTATTCATCTTATATATTTAATGCATAACCTTTTTTTAAAAAAATCTTTTTCTAGGTCCGTACCTAAGGCATATGGAGGTTTCCCAGGCTAAGGGTCAAATCGGAGCTATAGCCACCAGCCTATGCCAGAGCCACAGCAATGCGGGATCCGAGCTGCGTCTGCAACCCACACCACAGCTCAGGGCAACGCCGGATCCTCTAATGCATAATCTTAAGACATTATTTAATCAGAGCAAAATAAATGGAGGATAGAGATGATGCATTTCTAGGACTTACCTTACTCATTGATGAGGAATTATAAATGGGTTTGCAAAAGCTACTACACCTTCTATCTTAGTCTGGATGTGATGGTACAGTCAAATCCTTGCCCCGTGATGTCTATTAGAAACAAACAAACAAACAAAAAACAAATGGGATGATTCTATACAAGGTTATATCAAAACTATCCACCTAGTAATTCTCAAATTCAATATTTGTGTTTTATAGTCTTGGAGAATATTATAGATGCAATAGAGTTATCAGGTAGGCATTTGAAAAACTATTTGTACTGTGGAACATCAACTATTATAATTTATTCAAAGTCTCAATTCGCATAGGAGTAATTTTCAGATTGTTCCTCTTTAAGAATAATTATCAATCATTGAATGTTCTTTAGCTAACCTTAACCAATGAGTATTGAAAAGTTTTAGGCAGGGTAAGGGTCTACCTATTTTCTACTTGTTGCAATTGCTACTGATTTTTGGTAAATAAAATGAAAAATAATTTTAATTTTCAGATACATTTATTTTGCCTAAAATGATTTAATTTAAAAATGACTATTATACAAGTAGACTGTGAACAATTTTTAAAGGTAAAAATCGCTTGACTAATCCGAATCTCTGATTTTAAACAGAAGAAAGTCAGATCCAGAGAATCTAAGTAATTACTCTGGGTTTTAGAATAAAGTAATTACATAAGAAACAAAGAAGACAACACAAGTAACTAAGGCAACCATTGCTGAGTTGTCAGTCACTGCGAAAGTTAGAAGTGAGAAGTCCTGATTCTGCCTTATCTGGGGCTACATCTCATCCTTGAGGCTGAAGTGGGTCGGGGAAGGGTGCCTCAGAGGATAGCAAAGAAAACACTATTTTGAATTCTTACCTGAGTAGAAGAAAATTGCAAGATAATGGGTTATCGGACAGTTTGTTGTCTGATTTTATGTATGTAAAGAGATAAAGGATTAATGTGAATATGTATTTCAGAATGCTCTGATTCTAAATCACTTTGAAATAAATGTCCTTTGGTTTTAGCTAAATATAAAATGCTTAGGTCAAGATTCTCATTCGGTTTCTAGATTATCGTTGGCATTTAATCTACAATAGCATTTAAAAATCTCATCCTATAATCCTAGGGAAGTTGCTTTATCATCAGGGTTGTCAGCAGGGAGAAAAGGGGAAACTCAGGAGAAGAGAATCACTGTCATATAAACTACACTTGGATCCCAGAGATATTAAGGAAAACTCGTACATAAAAATTAAAGTCACAACTTGTAAAATAATATCAGGCAATTGCTGAACATGTGTTTAGAGCAGGGGCAGCACAGAAAGATGTGGAAACATCAAGGAATGTTAAGATGTCTAGTGTGATCTTGGAACTACTTCATCTCTTTAAGCTTCACTTTACTCATTTTACCATTATAATATAATAGCATACTTCACATTTCTAATGAGGAATACATGAGGTAATGTGAAATACTCCCGTGACAAAGTGGTACATAACACTTTTTTTTTTTTTTACATAGTCTTTCCTCTTTAAGTGATTCATTTAGAAACAGAAACTGTTATGCACATACACACTATTAAGACAAGTGAGAAAAATAAAGAAAAAAAATTCGCAACATAGTTTTAATAATTAACCAGATAAACTTTAATTTCAGTAATCTGTTAGCAAAAGCTTTAAGCTAGTTTGATGTGATTCTTCCCCTTAGGGAATATTTAATCCTAATCACCAGCTTGATTTTTTTGCACTATGAAAATATAATCAAACACTCACTTTACTTTTTTGGAATACCTTCTAAAATTTCAGAGTGCCCTTTTGTTCAAGCTATTAGCATAAGAATATAAGCTCTTACATTATATTAAAATTTCCACTACATATTCAATTTTTTTTTTTTTGTCTTTTTAGGGCTGCACCACAGCATATGGAGGTTCCTAGGCCAGGGGTCAAATTGGAGCTGTAGCCGTTGGCCTACACCGCAGATCTGAGCAGCATCTGCAACCTACACCACAGCTCATGGCAACGTCGGATCCTCAACCGACTGAGTGAGGTCAGAGATCAAACCTGCTTCCTCATGGATACTAGTTGGGTTTGTTAACCACTGAGCCACGACGGGAACTCCCAAACTTTTTTTTAACGCATCAGCATAGAGAATGGTATAAACTTACCTTAGTTGCTTCAGATGAAACTAGTATATTTTAGGGTGACAGGTGCTTTGAAATGTAGGAAATTATTTATCCCAGCGTAAACTGGGATATTTCTTAACAGTAATATAAAGGATTGGATGACAGCACAAAAATGGGACACAGTAAAATTCACTGCCAATTAGAAAATGTTTTAAATTTAACTCTATTATTTTTATCAACAGCTTTGCTTATATATAACACATAAATAAAACTAAAGTATGGTAAAACATGTTTATAGTAATCAAATCATCCTATGCTACAAAACTGTATCCTTTAAATGAAATTATATAGAAGAAATAAAAGATAATATAATTAGCCTAGCACCTGGTTGGTGGGACCCTTCCCAAACCAAGGTGACATGAATAATTCACCACCATCAACTCTGAGCGGATATCAGGTTATTTTTAGGATGCATCAAAAAGAGTTCTATCCTAAATACTCACTTTGTCAGTTTATCTCCAGTTAAAAAATCTGCAGTAATATTTATGGAATTACAAGCCAGAAATTCAAAGACATCCAGATTAATTCTCCACAAATATTTCAGAACTATCAACCCATCTTAAAACTTCTTCAGGTTTGCAAGGGAAATGGACTTTAAATATTCACTAGAACTATCAGTGTTGCCAGGAGACGTGAATATTTATGCCTCAGCAAAGCCGGCTAGGAAGTGAGAATGCCAATTTAACATCTTAATACTAATTTACTAAAAAATAAACAAAATATATTTAAATTCCTGCAAAAGCTAACACAGGTATTCAGGCCCTAGGAGTCATTTATTTTATGCCTATGCTCCAAGAAAATTTGGTTGAAAGGAACAGAATATAAACTTAACTGACAACCCAGAAATGAATAGGTCTTTGAAAGCTCTAAGCAATGATATTCTCAAAGGCATTTCTAAATAGATCCAGGCCAAATGTTGCTAAGCCACTGTTCCATGGTCATGTCCCTGCTTCCCCTGGGTGTTTACTTTCCACATTTCCCTTAGTTTTTGTTTTTTTGTTTTTTTGTTTGTTTGTTTGTTTCCAGGCATTGTTTCCGTGGAGGCCCAAAAGTCTATAGCCAGAGCAGTTCAGGAAAATCTGACTGCTCTATGCTCTTCCAGCATTCTGAAGAATAGGAAGTAAACTAATGTAGCCTCTAATAGTATTAGGTTAGGTTTCAGGCAAACTGGAGATGAGGTAGGAGAAAGAACCAATCAGGTATTTACATTCCAAGCATGGACCATTATCAAGATCCTAAGCATGCAGAGTAGACAGGTCAGTAAAATCGATGACCTACAATATCATAATTGGTATGAAGTTACTTGTTTCTAGGGATGAGCATTACTGGAACCGTTGGTTGGGGATTGGAAGAAAAAGAAAAGATAAAAATATAAACAGTCTTTTCCCACTAAACTTGGCATCATTAGGTAACAAAGAGATGGGAAAATCAGAGGAAGGAAGCAAGTATTATCCTGTTTACCTTGCTGTTCTTTTTCCTATCACTGAATATTTACTGGTTGTTTCGACTCAATCCTGTCTGCATGCACTGAAGTTTAGTTAGTCTCTCTTTCTACACCACATGCATAAGCATTTGTTCATGCATTTAAAACTTAAGAAAATTAAAAAAAAAAAAATTTGGCTGTGCACGCAGTATGTAGAAGTTCCTGGAGTTCCCATCGTGGCGCAGTGGTTAATGAATCCGACTAGGAACCATGAGGTTTCGGGTTCAGTCCCTGCCCTTGCTCAGTGGGTTAACGATCCGGGTTGCCGTGAGCTGTGGTGTAGGTTGCAGACATGGCTCGGATCCCGCGTTGCTGTGGCTCTGGCGTAGGCCGGTGGCTACAGCTCCGATTAGACCCCTAGCCTGGGAACCTCCATATGCCGCGGGAGTGGCCCAAGAAAAGGCAAAAAGACAAAAAAAAAAAAAGTTCTTGGGCTAGGGATTGACCCTGTGCCACAGCAGCAGCTGGAGCTTCTGCAGTGACAACGCCAGATCCTTAACCTGCTATGCCACAAGGGAACACCAAAAATCAAATTTAATGGTATCAAATCTCATTGGATCAAACTACCTAGCAAGATAATAAAATAATGTATTGAGCGATTACTGGGAAGTTCATGTTCACTGTATTTTAATATACTTAATAATGTGTATTTTGACATATGTATTATCACCTCTATTATGTATGTAAAATACAGTAGTTTTCAGAGATTAAATAACAAATTCAAGTAGTCATTAAACAACATAATACAAAAAAATGGGTATTTCTAAATTTAGGGCTTGCTTCTAGGCTTTGAAAATGTAGTGATCCTAAGTAAATAAGGTATTCTTGAGTTTCCTTCACGGCTAAGTGGTTAACGAACCTGACTAGTATCCGTGAGGACGCAGGTTTGATCCCTGGCCTCGCTCAATGGGTTAAGGATCGAGTGTGTCATGAGCTATGGTGTGGGTTGCAGATGTGGCTCAGATCTGGTGTTGAGTTGGCTGTGGCGTAGGTCAGCAGCTGCAGCTCCAATTCAACCCCTAGCCTGGGAATCTCCAATGCCATGGGTTTGGCCCTAAAAAAACAAAATAAAATAACGTAAATAAAATAAAATAAAAAAGTAGTCTATCATTAAAAGCAACTATGTTTGGTAATCAATGCTCTATAAATATACTAGGAATCAAGTTTCAGGAAGAGAAGTTAAATTAAAAGAGAAATTAAGTTAAATCCAAACTATATGGAAATAAGGACATAATAAATCAGAAAAGAAATTCATGACATAACAATACAAAATACAGAACTGAAAAAAATTACAATGGTTGGTTCTTGAAAGAATTAATCAAACTCAGAAAATTTTATTAAAATTAATTAAGAGGAAATAGAGAAAAGGGAAAAAAGCAAATTCTTAATGGTGAAATGGAACTCATATTTCTGATAGTATTGTAAATTTGTACAGTTTGGCAATATCTACCCAATCTCTACATTCTATGTTCCAGCAACTATACTTTTACATATTTATTTATGATATTATAAAATTGCATGACTACCCCAAAAGTGTCAAGACAGAGAGCCATACCTGAGATTAGAGAAACAATACAGTACATGAGCCTGTGGCTCAAACTTAGAGCACCCAGATCTTGTTGTAATAAGCAAATTAAACTCCAATAAGAAGAGATAAATTTTCTTTGAACTTAACATGAGATTTGTAACCATTTTAGTTAGAACCCCAAAATTCTAAAGCCAGTCTTCTTAAAACTTGTACCTATATGAATGAAGCTCATGGGGTAAGAATTGCAGCAAACTAGACAGGTCAGGATTTAGGAGAGTAAATGTGCCAAAATGTACCTTCAGGGGGCCTCAAGATTCTCACGTGAATTCCCTCAACCCACACATGGGATATTTACTATATACCAAGAATTAAAACAGGAATGTCATATGGGCCATGTGCAAGGTCAAGCAGCTAGACCACCACAAATATTTCTTACTCACTACAGAGCTTATATTTAAGGTCAAGGCATCTGGCACATCCCATCCCCTCAAAATCACCTCATTGTGAGTAGATATTCTAATCCTGTGGCTCTGAACCTTGATCCGAACCGAAATGTGGAAACTTAACACCTAAGAAAGACCCTCCATCTACCTCTGATGTTACCTGCTAGTCCAGTTTTCCTTGTGACGCAACCAATTCAAATTTAGTAAAAGAAAAGTTTTAGGGAGTTCCCCTCTTGGCTCAGTGGTGATGAACCTGTCTAGTATCCATGAGGATGCAAGTTCAATCTCTGGTCTGGCTCAGTGGGTTAGGGTTCTGGCTTTACCATGAGCTGGGGTGTTGGTTGCAGAGGTGGTTGGATCCCGTGTTGCTGTGGCTGTGGTGTAGGCTGGCTGCTATAGCTCCAATTCGACCTCTAGCCTGGGAACTTCCATATGTCACGGGATGACAAAAAAAAAAAAAAAAAAAAAAAAAAAAGACAAAAGGCCCCTAAAAAGAAAAAAAAAAAGAAAGAAAGAAAAGAAAAAGTTCTAGAACTTGAATAAACTAAGACTATTGTGTGCACTATCATAGGAAGCAGCTAGTCTGAGATACTTAGTGAAATCAATGTGTCCTTGGAAAGTTCAAAACACAGGTACAGAGGAAAAGACAGGAAAAAAAAAAAAAAGAAAAGATTGAAATATCCAGAACATGTGACACCACAACCCTGGACCTCTCTCAGGTATTGCTTGCAGAGAACACTAGAATAGCCCAGAGGTGTATAAATCAGCCTTAGGGGATACATGGAGACAGGTATAAAGTTGAGGAAAAGGGGGAGAAATAGGGAGAGTTTGAGGCAGGAAGTTGCCATAAAACTGTCATAACTTTTAACTTCTACTATTTCCTTAAAGTCCCATGCAAGACTTCTAAATTTTTCCCAGCCTGGAATCTGAGAGTCCTGAAATTTAAATGATGTGCCTATAACATGTGTATTCAGAACATGTGTATCTAGACTTTAAAAAATCCAAATACTTTTGGAAAGTGTTACATTAAACCAGATCAAACAGAACTGAGAAAAACTTGTCAAATCTATTTCCTATTGAATAGACAGAACATTTTCTCCTCATATAACTTAGGTTTAATGGCTCCAGGAGGAAAAAAAAAAAGGAAAAGTTATTATTTAAATGTGTGAAAGTGTCTGTTGACCTGAAACAAACAGACTGCCAGATTTCTCTCCAGCAGAGGTGAGTATATTCAGGTTCAGTGCAGAATTGCAATTTGGGGTCTGCAACCATGGTGATCCATGTGCAAGTCCCCCAAAAGAATGAGAAGAAGAACTTCTTTTTCTTTTTTCTTTTTTTTTTTAGGGCCCCAACCATGAGATACGGAAGTTCCCAGGCTAGGGGTCGAATCGAAGCCACAGGGATTGAAACAGAGCTGCAGCTGCAGACCTACACCACAGCCACAGCAACACTGGGTCTACACCACAGCCACAGGAACACTGGGTCTGAGCTGCACCTGTGACCTATGCTGCAGCTTGTGGCAATGCTGGATCCTTGACCCACAGAGTGAGGCCAGGCATGGAACTTGCATTCTCATGGATACTAGTCAGGCTCTTAACCTGCTGAGCCACAACGGGAACTCTGAGAAAAACTCTCTTAGAGAGAGGAAACATTAGGAAAGTTATAGTAAATGAAGAGCCTATGGCTTTTCATTGGCTGAGTCCCTGCCAGGAAAGAAAAGTCTTCCTTTGTGTGAAAGCTCCCCTCTTCTGATTTCCCAATTCTATTTAATTGAGATTTCCCTATATTAATTATTTACAGTTTGTAAGAGTTGAAACATTAAAAGAAGGGTTCCTGGCATTAAAGATAAACATTACATACAACCTCCATGTCTTTTTTTTTTTTCATTGGATTTTGATTGGTTGTAGGGCAGGAGTAATTCAGTCAAGAAAATTGTGTGAGGAGTTTCCACTGTGGTGCAGTGGACTAATGGTTTTACTTGTCTATGTGGAGATGCCAGTTCTATCCCTGGGCCAGCACAGCGGGTTAAGGATCCAGAGTTGCTGCTCAGAACTTCCATACACTGCTGCTGGGGGCAGCCAAATAAGAGAAGAAAAGAGACAAAGAAAAAAGAAAGAAAAGAAAAGCAAAGAAAAGAAAGGAAATGAAAACACTGTGGAAAGAAAAGAAAGAAAAGAAGTTATTTAGTCCAACTCCTCAAGGAAAGCTTACATGCTTTTTATAACATCTCAAAGAAAAGAAAAGAAAGGAAAACAGAAAAAACTGTGGCAGCAATATAGTCACTTGAGAAAAGGCAAGTGCCTGGTAGAGAGAAATGTCTAATGAAATAGCCACCAAAGCAAGGAGCTGAGCTTGGCTATGAGGTTCAAATAGGAGGTAAATAGTACTTAAAATAATAGTACCTCCTTACTGCATTAAATAAATAACTAAAAAGACATTACTAGGGGTTGAGAGTCTGTGGGACTTCAATCACTCCATGACTGGGAAATGGATAGATGTTACTTTTTTAGCCTTTCTGATATCACTTTTTTATAATTATTAATGCATGATTAACGGTATAAGGAAAAGTTCTAGATCTGTGAGAACAACGTATACAGTCAAATAAGGAGAAACAATAAAATCTTTGTATTTAACTAAGTATCTGCTTGTTTACATCTTGATTTCTGTTAAGTTTATTGCTAGAAAAAAGAGATAAAAGAAAATTAAGATATGGTACATAATCTTCTGTCTTTGTCATATTAGAAAAACCCAGTTAATGAGAAGAAACACTAGCATACAGCATTGTATTATTTGAAACAGGTTAAATGCACAGCTGAATGGCAATAAAAGAATAAGGAAGGACTCAGACGTATGTCTGCCCTGTTGATCAATCTACGAAATCTTCCTGAACAAGATAATCTTTGAAGTGTGAACTGTACCTAAGATATGTACCTTAAAGCACGGTGGTAGAATATCCTAAGCAGAGGAGACAAGAAAAATCTCATTGAGGTGACTAGTACATTTAGAGAATGTAGAGGGGTCCAGTGTAGCTGAATGGAAGCATCCGAGCAAAAGGAAAACAAAGAGAAAAATGTAGGGAAAGAAGAAAACTATCTAACATGAGTTTCTGGTAGCTATATGCCACCCTAAAAATTCATGTGCTACCCCAGGAAGTATTCATCTTTATAAAGTATAATATTACCTCATTTAACAGGCATTTAAAAAATGGATACACATAATTAAAGCGAATTACCAAGACCCGTAGGTAAAACCTTAGAGAGTTAGAAGTCACTCAGGTCTCCCTGACCCCAAAGCCTATCAGTGTAACACCATACTTTCTTCCAACCAGTGGCTTCTGACATTAAAGTCAGATTTGGACCAAAGTGGGGAAATCTCTGATGAACAAGGAGAAGACTGGATTTTATTCCAAGGTAAAGAGCATTCCGTACAAATTTTTAGAGTATGGATATGATCAGTAATGCGCTTTAGAAAGACATATCTTGTGTTCTTTAAATCCAGGTGGTCACACCCGGAACTGGTTGGATCCTTTAAAGTGCAGATTGGAATCTGATTCACAGGAACTTGCTTCTTTGGCTCATACAATGTCAGAAGGTATTTAGTCCAACTTCTCAAGAAAAACATACTTTTTATAACGTCTCAAAAATAAATGTCCTGGGGAACCCATGATAAAAGGTACAATAAATATCACTTTATTTACTTTAATTATAAATGTGCCATTTAATATATTTTGCATTTTTCTTCCAGGTTTATTGAGATATAATTAACCAATAGCACTGTATAATTTTAAGGTATACACATAATAATTTGACGTGCAGACATCATGAAACGATTACTGCATTAAGTTTAGTGATCATCTATTATTTCACATAGATATGAAAGAAAAGTAAAAGAAAAAAATTCTTGTGGTGAAAACTCATGATTTCCTCTCTTAAAACCTTTCATATATAACATGCAGCAGTGCTAATTATACTAATCATGTTATACAATACATCCCTAGTATTATTTTATAACTGAAAATTTGTACCTTTGGCTACCCCACCCAGTTCCTCCTTTCATCAACCCCACCTCTGGTAACCTGAATTCCCATTTGTTTTTCTATGAGTTTGACTGTTTGTGTGTCTGTTTTCATTTTTTTAATGATTTTTATTTTTTCCATTATAGTTGGTTTACAGTGTTCTGTCAATTTTCTGTATCTCCCTCATTATTTTTCTCCTCTTTTTTATACCCCCATATAAATTATATTTATAAAGGTTGTAATATTTGCTTTATACTAACAGAGTTAAAAAGTGTTTGTATATTTCAATTTTCCTTTTCATATAATTCCATTATCCACTATCTTTTCTCTTATGGCATTTGCTGTTTTGTAAGAGATAATTTTTTTTTGCATCCTACTTGAGATGCACCCAAAAAATTGTTATCAAAAACAGTTTTCAGGTTTCTCTAAGAAATATTCCTCGGTTGTCTCTTTTCATGATAGTCATAAAGACAATTTGTTGTTGGTGCTCATTTCCAAGATTTGTGTCATAGTGCTTTTTGATTGTAGTTTGTTTGATATTTATTTTTTGCTGATGTTTTTCTCATGTAACATGTAAGGTTCTGAATCTCATAACTAGTGATTTCCTACTAATTTTTTGCACTTTATGATTATGTTCCTTTATTGATTTGAAAAAATTCTGACCACCGGGCTGATCAGTGAGTGTGTTTTCAACATTCTGAGTAACTAACCTCACTCCATCTTTTTATTTTTTTTTCTCTCAATGGGAAGGCAAGAGAATTACCACCAAGGAATCTCTTTAAATAAAATTCTATTATACAAACTTCTTATTGTGTAATTTATTTCTAAATACCACTTGAGGTCAGTTAGGTGAAGATCCTATCATAAATTAAACTCAGTATTAAAACTGTTGATTTGCTCCCTTGTTATACAGAATATTGCATCAGATGAAACATCATATAGACTTGCCACTAAAACCGATTTTTGTTTTGTTTTGTTTTGAGACCCGCACCTAAAACTTCCATCATACATAAATTCCTGGGCTAGGGTTGAATCTGAGCTGTAGCTGCCAGCCTACGGCACAGCCACAGCAAGTTAGGGTCCAAGCCGCATCTGAAACCTATACCATGACTCACGGAAATGCTGGATCTTTAACCCACTGAGCGAGGCCAGGGATCGAACCCACATCCTCATAGATACTAGTCAGGTTTGTTTACACTGAGCTGCAAAGGGAACTCCTAAAACTGATCTTTTTTTTTTGGCCTTTTCTAGGCCACTCCTGCGGCATATGGAGGTTCCCAGGCTAGGGGTCTAATTGGAGCTGTAGCTGCCGCCCTATGCCAGAGCCACAGCAACGCAGGATCCCAGCCGCGTCTGCAACCTACACCACAGCTCACAGCAATGCCAAATACTTAACCCACTGAGCAAGGCCAGGGATACACCATAGCTCACGGCAATGCCAGATCCTTAACCCACTGAGCAAGGCCAGGAATCGAACCCTCAAACTCATCCTAGTCAGATTCGTTAAACACTGCACCACGATGGGAACTCCTAAAACTGATTTTTTAAGAAATTATTAACATTTTCACTTTTGCATCAAATTTTTTGCTTATTTATCATTGCTTCAATTTGTAGCCAGATGCATTTATGCATGTAAACCCCCTCACACCATCTTAAAACCCCAAAAACTTAACTAAATGTCAAGTCTGTTTTCTGTGTGGTTGAATAAGTGTCATTTACTAAGGTCCTTTTTTCTGTCATTCATAAAATGACAACAATGGCCAATTAATCTGTGAGATAGATGTTAGCTCTTCCACATTTAGGTGCCTCCAGACTTCTTTTAATAAAAATGTTTACCTATGATGTTTGACACCAGACTTTTCTCATGGCGTTTTTCATCTCTGAATTCCTTAGCGTATAGATTAAGGGATTAAACATAGGAGCAATGATGGTGTAAAACAGTGCAAATACTTTGTCCTCAGGGAAAGTGGTGGGAGGTCGAAGATAGGCAAAGATCGAAGGTCCAAAAAATAAAACTACCACAGTGATGTGAGCGCCACAGGTGGAGAGGGCTTTGCGCCTTCCTTCAGCTGAGTGATGTCTTAAAGTGAATAATATAACGACATAAGAAAAAAATAAAACCACAAACGTCGTTAAGGTCACCATTCCCGAATTGACAAGCATAATGACACCGGTGATGTAGGTATCGGTACAGGCAGCTTTAAGCAAAGGGAAGATGTCACAAAAATAGTGATCAATTTCACTAGGACCACAGAAGGGCAACTGGATTATCATAGAAAATTGAGGAAAGGAGTGAACGGCTCCACCAGCCCAAGCAGCTAAGACTAGGAAATTGCATCTTGTCCGGTTCATGATACTCATGCAGTGGAGAGGTTTGCAGATGGCAACATAGCGATCAAAGGCCATGACTGTAAGAATTAAGACTTCAATCATCCCAAAGAAATGCATGGAAAAGACCTGAAACATGCAATTACCATAGGAAATGGTTTTTCTTTCCACAGGCAGGTCACCAATTAATTTGGGTGTAACGCTAGAGGTATAGCAGATGTCCATGGAAGATAAGTGGCTGAGGAAATAGTACATAGGTTGCTGAGAAAGAGGACTACATCTAATAGAAATAAGAATCAGAAGGTTTCCTATCAACAGGCCAATATAACAGAATGAGAAAAGCACAAAGCAAAATGTTTGTATGTTCTGGTCAGAAGAAAGTCCCAAAAGAATGAATTCTGAGACATTGCTCTGGCTTTCCATATAATTCATATTGTCATCTATTATAAACAGAGGGCTTAAATATCTGGAAAGAAAAATCATGAATCTGCATTTAAAACTGGCATCATAAATAATAATTTTACTTTTATGAAAAACAACATCCATTCGTAGTAACACTAGTTATCTCTTAGATTTAAGTTCATTTTTTCTCTTATTTTACAAATTTATTGTGAAATAATGTCATCATGGGAAAAATGAAGTTAATTTTCAACATTACCATAGGATATTTAAATGATAGAGAAAATATTTTATTGTTGTTAATTATTTAGATAATGACAAAATTTAATTTATATAATTTTTAAAATATACACATTTTTAAATACATAAGCTTTCTCCATTGGGTCAACTGCACTTCTTCCAGGATGATATGGACAGATTTTCTGTTTTATTTGGGACTGTATCCTCAAGAATGCAAATTTATTGAAATTATATCAACTTGAATTACTTAATTTGTTTAAAAAAGATCACCCTTGCCATGTGAACAAAAAATATAAATTGGATGTTTGAAACTAATAGTTTCGGGAACACTGAAAGTAAAGAAGGTTGAAACTATGCAGCAAAATATAAATTTCAATTGAGTGAATTTGTGAAAAACAATCAACAAATTCATTCATTTCTCCTATTTACAGAAAAACCTTGTATGTAGAATCAATCAAAATTTCTGATGGAAAATGACAAATTAAAGATAATTTGCCTGATCATATTTGAACAATTCATATTTCATAACTTTTTCAAGAATTGTATGAGTTTTATATGCAATAAATATAATAAAATTCAATTAAAAAGTTAATACAGAAAAAGCTCAAAAGGATCTGTTTGTTGCAATAATGGAAGGAAAACTTAAAATTTTCATCTATTGTACAATCTTGAGATATTATTTATACAGAGGTAAAGAGCATATAAAATATAGAGAGTGCTCTCCAGGAGCTATTTTATAAGGTGTTGAGGGGTTACCTGATACCCTGTGGAGATATAAATCCTACAGTACACTTTCAACCAGAGTCTGGTCAGATGTGGGCACCCTATCTGGGGCACCTAAGAGGACTTTATAAAATACAGACTGCTTTTGTAGCAAAGTTACTTGGAAGCCATCATGCACATTGACTTACAAATTCACTGTAAATAGGTAAATTAGTACAGCAGCTGAAAATGCTCAATGCTATGAGAAACCAATTTGATTTTATTTTTATTTTTTATTTCTTTTTATCTCTTTTTTCACCTGCAGCATATGGAAGTTCCTGGGCTAAGGGTTGAATCAGAGCTGCAGCTGTGGTCTATAACACAGGCAAGGCAACACCAGATCCAAGCTGCATCTGCAACCTATGGCGCAAAATGTAGCAATGCCGGATTCTTTATTTTACATTTTATTTTATTTTATTGTCTTTTTTAGGGCCACATCCATGGCATATGGAGCTTTCCAGGCTAGGGGTGCAATCAGAGGTATAGTCGCTGACCTATGCCACACCTGCAGTAACACCAAATCCGAGCCACATCTGCCATCTACACCACAGTTCACAGCAATGCCAGATCCTTAACCCACTGAGTGAGGTCAGGGATCAAACCTGCATCCTCATGGACACTATGCTGGGTTCTTAACCTGCTGAGCTACAATTCCAAATTCTATTTCAAATTAATATTCAACTTTAATTTTAGGAAAAAAAAAAACCCTCAAATTTTTCCTAAGTCAAATGTTGTTATAACACATCTTAACCTCTATTTTTTTTTTTAAAGGAAAGATAACTATCAGGCTCACAGTGTTCAACAGTTCACAGCATCCCAATAGAGTTTAGTAAATTTTGTTTCATTGATCAATTTCCTCCTTGCCTTATTACAGCCAATGCCGATTCCTTGTTTAGGAGAGAGCATAACGTTTACGCCAGTGATACATTCATTTAGCTACAACAAATTGATGCAAAAATAACTATTAGATATGTTAGCGAACAACTTAAACTGAGTGTCCCTTGATATATCCGTACCATCAATTTTCAGTAAAAGAGACGCAGAGCAAGATAATCGAAGTAATTTCTTGGCATAAGAAAGTAAAGTATTGTTAAAACCAGAGGGCAGATATTTCAATTTCCACTCAATTTGTGGCTATTTCCCATGTTTGAAAGCAAAGGAAGATGAGGTGTCATGGAGGGTAACAGTGAGAGAGAGTCTTCTGAGTCCTAATCTCAAAAAAAAAAAAAATATGCAAGGTGACAGACTACCAGATCACCTAATGTGTCTTTATGAATAATTACAGGGATATATCTTACAATTAATATAAATATGACAAGAAATAATTTGCAAAACTCCAGTCTCATACAGAGTTCCAAACCATACATTTTATTTCACTTTTTGTATTTTTTGAAGGAACAGTTTCTGAAATTGCCAGGCACAGATTTATAACTAAGTCCAATGAAGAAAGGAAGAAAACTTTAAAAATATTACACATACATTTATGAGGACAATCAGGAAATTTTTTAATTTTGACAATATGTTAGTGAAAAGAAATAAAATTAGGAGTTCTCGTTGTGGCTCAGCAGAAACAAATCTGACTAGCATCCATGAGGACGGAGGTTCAATCCTTTTCCTCGCTCAGTGGGTTAAGGATCTGGCACTGCCCTGAGCTGTGGTGTAGGTCACAGACACAGCTTGGATCTGATGTGGCTGTGGCTGTGGTGTACGCCAGTGGCTACAGTTCTGATTCGACCCCTAGCCTGGGAACCTCCATATGCTGCAGGTGCGGCCCTTAGCAAAGACAAAATAAAATAAAATTAAATTACTCTAAGAGACTGGTTGTCCTAGGGTATTTCTTAGTGCTAATCACTAAATTGATGTTTTTAAAGTATTAAAAGTAATACTTTAAAAATATAGTTAAATTATCACTTTTATTTCTTTGGTAGCATTGCACAAAAATCCTGCATTCTTTTTAGACTATGCTAGCAAAATAATAAGAGAAATTGCTCTTATAGTTAAAGTAGGATTTCTAGCATATGTTCAATTTTCTTACAGGTGCATTAGATCATAGCCTGCTATAAACTTACCTTAATTGAATCAGATGGATCTAGTCCATTTTAGGATGGCAAGGCTTTTGAAAGTTAGAAAATTACTCATCATTCGATACGTGCAAGCATAAACTGGGCTATTCCTTGATAAGGACATGAAGGAAAATATAAAAGCATCAAAATAGGGTTCAATACAATTAGGTACAATACAAAATAGGGTTCAAAACTGCAACTTGAAGATGTTATAACTTAAACTCATCTGTTTTTTTCTGAAACTGGAATTCTGCCTGTGCATAATGTACAACTAAAACTAAAGTTAGTTAAGAATGTTAGAGTAATCAAATCATCCTATGGTACATGAGAAAATACAGTCTTAAGAATTAAGCTAAAGAGAATAAATTTAAATGGTGTATAAGTACACTAAAGCACAGTTGGTAAAATATTCTTCAGAAAAGTGTCATGGTTAACACACTAATTCACAGCCCATCAGATACAAGGGGCTGTAAGATTAATTTTAGGTTCAGTTACGAAGAATTTCCTCCTAAGATGCTCACTTTGTTCATTCTTCCCAGTATTTAAATCCGAAATAAAAAGGAGTGATTTATAAACCAATTATCCAAAGACAGGTAGGATACTCATCTAAAATTATTCTGAAAATCAACATGTCTTCGAAATTTTTAAATGTTTGCATGGGGAGTGGGACATAAGAACCAGTGGATCTCCCAACTCAATAAATAAATACATACACACATAAATAAATAAATAAATAAATATTTTGATTTTCTCACAAAAGCAAACATACATTTTCAGCCCTGGGAGTCACTTATTTTACACTGATGCCTAAAAGAAATTTAGTTCAGAAGAGAATATGACTTATATACAACACAAGAATTAATAAGCCTTTGAATAGTCTAATAAATTACATTCCCAGAAGCATTTCTAAACAGAGCTTCACCGAAAGCCTCTTCACTGTTGTCCACGGTAATGTCCCTGAGGTCGTGGGCACTGCCTGACAACAGCCTTCTCCCCATCCTTGCGTTAGCCTGGCTTAGTCACCGCTTCTCTGGAGACCCCACAAGGCTCTCTAGTCAGACAGATAGTTCAGGAAATGCCTGCCCTGCTCTCAACTTGCTTTCTGAAGGAAAAGAGGGGAAATCATGCAGCATAGAATAGTGTAAGTTAGATATGGGGAAAATATGAGACGAGAAAAGATAAAGAGAACCAAAGCGGGCAGCTAAAATTCAAATATGAATCTTTATGCAGAGTAACCTTCATGGGGAGATTACATCCTTCTACATAATAAAATCAGTGACCTGCAATCACAGGACGGGAACCAGGTTAATTTTTGGCAGGAACGAACTTTCACAGAATTGATGGTCCAGGAATGGAAGCAGCAGAAAAGAGGAAAGAATAGACAGTCTTTTTTTTTTTTTTTAAGTTTTATTTTTCATGTTATTTTTTTTGTCTTTTTGTTTTTTTAGGGCCACACCCACGGCACTTGGTTGAATCAGAGCTGTAGTTGCTGGCCTAAACCACGGCACAGCAACGCAGGATCCGAGCCATATCTATGACCTACACCACAGCTCATGGCAACACCGGATCCTTAATCCACCGAGTAAGGCCAGGGATCGAACCCGAAACCTCATAGTTCCTAGTCGGATTCGTTTCCGCTGCGCCACTGTGGGAACTCTGCCAGTCTGTTTTTTATACACATTTCAAAGAAGAAACTATTTATGACCTAAAATATCAGGGGAAATAAGCGCTAACTGAACAGTATAACTTTTATTCTTTTACCATTTTTTAATAGTTATTTTCCCAATACAATTTTTTTCCTACTGTACAGCATGGTGACCCAATTACACATACATGTACACATTCTATTTTCGTACATTATCATGCTCCATCATAGGTGACTAGACATAGTTCCCAGTGCTACACAGCAGGATCTCATTGCTATTCCATTCCAAAGGCAATACTTTGCATCTATTAACTCCAAGCTCCCTTCACCTTGGCAACCACAAGTCTATTCTGCAAGTCCATGATTTTCTTTTCCGTGGAAAAGTTCATTTGTGCCTCATATTAGATTCTAGATATAAGTAATATCATATGGTATTTGTCTTTCTCTTTCTGACTTACTTCACTCAGTAAGAGAGTCTCTAGTTCCATGCATGTTGCTGCAAATGACATTATTCTGGATTTTTTATGGCTGATAGTATTCCATTGTGTATATATACCAGGTCTTCCTAATCCAATCATCTGTCGATGGACATTTGGGTGGTTTCCATGCCTTGACTGTTGTGAACAGAGCTGCAATGAACATGTGGGTGTATGTGTCTTTTGTTTTTATCCATGCCACTTCCTTTCTGCAGGTCATATACATTCAGCCCCAAATGTTCAGCCTGAAGTTCAGGTAACCAATCCCTTCTTTCATACTCAAATCCACATACTCGAATATATAAGACTTAAGAAAATCAATGTTTAGAATGTTTATCATTCTAAAACACATTTTAACAACACTTTATTCAGATTATTTCATGCTTCAGTTTTATTATATAATTTCATCTCGCCATAACAAATAGAATTACCTCTATTGTGCTAAGAACTTGAGCCTCTAGAAGTTAACATGACTAGCACACAGAGTTGTTAAACAGCACCAACAAAGGTTGTGTGCCTTCTGTGAGTGAAAGAAACAGGTTTTGATCCATTTAATAATTACTTCTAGGTTTTGACAGTTAAGTAAACTTTCGAAAATGAGATACTAGAACTTCAGAATGAAGGGGCATCGCAACCCAGTGTTCTACTGGTTGATGGTTTCAACATCATTTAGCCCAATGTTGATCAAGCCTCACTCGAGCTCACTTGTGTCAATACAGAGAAGGACATAGGTGGTCACCTCTCTACCCATCACAGACACACACCTATCAAAGGTTACTGATTAGAAATACATTCAAGTGCCTCATTTACAAGCCTTATTCCTGAGTTTGTCACAAGTCGTCTGAAATTGTTCTGCTGAGAGTTGGTTTTGTTCTATACCCCTCTTTTTTTCTAGAATTCCCTGCTAATTTTTCTTATTTCATGGATTATATGAATTCATTTGTAAGATTTGCCTCTAATCTTTCCTTTGGGCCACCTCCACGATACTAAGGTTCTTCGAGCCTAATGTTTTAAATAACATGACTCTGCAATTTAAGTGTTCATTAGCAGGTGTATTATTTATTAATAAAATATAGGTATACAGGCATTTAAATTTCCAGTAAATTCTTATAGTAATAGACAAAATTTCTTTTTTTGTTTTGTCTTTTTAGGGCTGCACCCATGGTATAAGGAGGTTCCCAGGCTAGGGGCAAATCAAAGCTGCAGCTGCTGGCCTACACCACAGCCACAGCAACGCCAGATCCAAGCACCATGTGCGACCTACACCACAGCTCACAGCAACGCTGGATCCTTGACCCACTGAATGAGGCCAGGAATCAAACCCACATCCTCATGGATCCTAGTCAGGTGTGTTAACTGCTGAACCATGATAAGAACTCCTGGAATACTTCTTTAATAAAATTTAGTAATGATTACTTTTAAAGTTGCCAATAAATTCATATATAAATAGATGGCATTTCTTAAGTTATACTTACCACCATTAATATGTATTAAATATTATCTGTTTGCATTCATGTATTAAGCAAAATATCTTAACAAGTACTATACATTTACATGACATGTATTTTCTGAAGATATTAGGCATCTGTAGACTGGAGAGTGAATCCTAGGAAGAGCACCTAACAGATAGGTAACTAATTTTAATTCGACATGGACTTCTTTGTGAGCTCACTTGTATAATATATTACTATATAGTATAGTCATACTTTTTGCCGGTAAAAACCTTGTGATCCTTTGAGAAAAGAAAACATGTGATAATAAAAAGTGTTTTTTTGTTTGGTTGTTTTTGTTGGAGAGCATTCTTTCTGAAGGGACTGCATATTTCCTTGATCCATCCTATGATCCTCCATACACTTCCCCCCATATTATACACAGGCAGAAAAATCATCACACACACAGGCACAAAAATACATATTATATATTTTAAAAATGTAATCCATATATATATATATATATATATATATATATACATACAATTCTAATACTAATATAAACCTAATATATCTGTGTGTGTGTGTTTACTATCTTAATATTGTGATTTGTGTGTGTGTGTGTGCTTTTCATGGCCGCACTAGTGGCATATGGAGGTTCCCAGGCTAGGGTTCCAATTGGAGCTACAGCTGCTGTTGTATGCCACAGCCACAGCAACAACGGATCTGAGCTGCATCTGTGACCCACACCACAATTCACAGCAATGCCAGATCCTTAACCCTCTAAGCGAGGCAAGGGATCTAACCCACAACCTCATGGTTCCTAGTCGGATTTGTTTCACTGCATCATGACAGGAACTCCTGATAATTATGAGCTTAAACCAGATGAAACAGAACTATGAGTAAATAACTAGTCAGAGATAATTGTTTATGGAATTGACAGAATGTTTCCACTGATATTCCAGAAGTTTACATGGCTTCAGGAGTAAAAAAAGTTACTAGTCAAATGTGTGAAAATTCTGAGTAGAAATAGTGAAAGAAGGATTCCTGATAATAAAGACAAACACTGCTGCATCTATGGTTATTCCTGGCTTTTGCCATGGTTGCAGGGCAGAAATAACTTCATGCAGAGAACTGTATGGAAGCAATGTTGTCCTTCTGTTGAGAAAAGGCAAGCCTTTTGGCCGAGAGAAATGTCTATACAAATGGGAACCATGAACCAGAGCTCAAATAGGCTATGTGAGTCAAAGGACATGGGGGTAAACAATATTTAAAATAGAGGTACTTCCTCACTGCATAACATTAATTAAAAGGTATTATAGCAGACCGAGAGTCTTATGAATTCCATTCCCTTCCCCACAGTTACATGGGGATTAAGTTAAATTTTTAGCCTTTCTGATATTACTTATTTCATTATTAATATATAATTGTTAATGACATAAAGGTAAATTCTAGCTTCGTGAGTGCAATGTATACAGTCAAATAAAAAGGGAATACAATGTCTTTGAATTTAACGCTGTAACTGCTTAATTCTATCAATCTGTAGTTCTAGAAAACAGAGAGATACAAAGCAAGATAAAGATATAGCATATACTCTTTGTCTCAGTCAAACAGATAAAATGCATTTCATAAGTGGAAACACAAGTGCAGGGCATAAGGTTATTTGACATGCAGTAAATGTACAGCTGAAAAGTAATAAAAAGAACAGAGAAGTAATCATCAATATTTCCGACCTGCACAAGGATCTCCAAAATATTTCTGAATAAGTTCTGAAATATGAATTAAATGTAAGATGTGGACCTTAAAGTGTAGGGAGGGAGCATTATAGTCCGAGGGTATGAAGAAAAAACTCATAGAGGTAACAGAATTTAAGGTGTGTTTAGAGACTATGAGGGGCCCAGTGCAGCTGGATGGAACATCTAGGGAATCAAGGGGAAAAAGGTAAAGAACGAAAAGAAGTAACTAACACGAGTTTCTGGTACCCACAGCCCCTGCAAAAACTCACACGTTTAGCCCAATTATTATTACATCTTTATGAAGGATAATATCACCTAATTTCACAGATATTTCAAAATGGAAACTAACGTAATTAAAGCCGATTGCCAAGACAAAGACATAAAAACTTACAAAGCCAGTAGTCACCCAGGTTTCCTGACCCCAGAGCCTGTCATTGTAACATCATACTTTCTTTCCATGAGGTGACTTCTGAGATTAGCTAGTTATACCCAGACCAGTTTTGGAAGATTTCAATGGACAGGTGAGAAGGCTGGATTTTGTAACAAGGCAAATAGGGTTCCCTAGCAATTTTTGGAGAGGCCTATAAGATCTGAAGCGTACTTTAGAAGGATATTTCTTGCCTTCCTCAAATTCAGGTGTCTCACTTGGAACTAGTTGGACCCTTTAAAGAGCATATTGCATTCGCAATCATAGTACCTTGATTCTGTGGCTAATATAGAGTCAGAGTTCATTTAGTCCAACTCCCCAAAGAAGGCTTAGATGCTTTCTATAATACATCACACGACAAATGTCCTAGGGACTGGGCTTCAAGAGCACAATGAATATTACCTTATGTACTTTAAACCCAATGTGCCACTTTGGACCATACCTTCCGCATAGCAATTTTCATCTCCACGTTTCGCAGGGTATAGATGAGAGGATTCAGCATGGGGGCAATCACAGTGTAAAACACAGAGATTTCCTTATCCTTGTTCTCACTACCTGCAGGTAAAACATAAGTATAGATGCAGGGCACAAAGAATAACACTACAACTGTTATGTGAGAACTACAAGTCGAGAGAGCTTTGCGTCGCCCTGCAGAGGTGTGTGTTCTAAGATTATATAATATGACTATGTAAGAAGCTGCTAAGACAAGAAATATGACAACCGCCACCATCCCTGAATTTGCAATCACTAGGATACTCACAACATGAATATCCCTGCACACCAGTTTCAAAAGAGGCTTCACATCACATATGTAGTGATCTATCTGATTAGGACCACAGAAAGGTAATTTGAGAACCATGAGAAGGAGAGCAATAGCGTGCCAAAACCCCACAACCCAGGCCATTATGATTAGCATGTTACACCTCTGCCTATTCACGATGACCAGGTAGTGCAGGGGCTTGACGATGGCAACATAGCGGTCAAAAGCCATGGACACCAAGATGAATATTTCCACACCTGCCAGCAAGTGGGCAGTGAAGAGCTGGGTCATGCAGTTGTTGTAGGAAATGTTTTTTCTCGCTGCAGCTAAGTCTCTGATGAGCCTGGGGACCACAGTAGAGGTGTAGCAGAGGTCCATGAGGGAAAGGTGGCCGAGAAAGTAGTACATTGGTTGTTGGATTAGATGGCTGCATGTGATTGTGAGTAAGATGATGAAATTCCCCATTAAGACAGCCAGGTAACAGAGCAGGAACAAGAAAAATAACAATAGCTCTATTGTCTTATTTCCCCAGAGCCCCATGAAAACAAATTCTGTGACATTGTTCTGATTTTCCATGAGGCTGAGTTGAGTTCAGAATATACAACAGAAGCTCAATTCATCTGAAATGATATAGAACATAATACATCTTCAACAGCACTTTTTACAAGTTTTGGAATGTTACACATTGAACAAAGATATAGGTTGTAGAAGATTTATTATAGGCTAACTGCATTACTTTTTTAGATTAAGGACATGATATTTAATGAAAGCATATTTTATGTGTGGAAGTTTGTAAACATTTTGCAGGCATTTAACTCCAGCAACACACCACGACGTTCTATTCTGATACTCATTTTAGATTTTTGAAAACAAACAAACAAAAAAATAGTTTCAGTTATTTACACTAAATCATTAAGATTCAAATTGCAGTTTAAGATGAACCTGACTCTGATACTAGATTTCATGCTCTTGGGAATTATGCAACAGCAATCACTGACCAAATGAAATTCCAGCTCTTGTCCACCTCTATAAAGGATATTGGTCATTCTCTACCCCTGACTTTAGCTACCTCTAACTAAGCAAGTCTATCCCCTTCTATACCATGTATAAAGTTCCACACATGAACATTCCATACATTCAGTATTTTATTATTGAAACAAAAAAATCATTTTTTAATCGTAGCAGAGCATACACCCAAATTAGTTAAAAACAGTTTCAGTGACTCTCCTTGGCATGTAGGGTCAAGATTCAGAACAGGGAAAGGCTGGGGATAGAAAACTTAATCACCGTGCTGGGCATCTGAGCACAGAAAGACAGGTTATTGTGATATAAAAGCTTTACATTTATCCTGATTCTAACACACATTTTAGACATTGCTATTGATATCTTATAAACACTTTAGAGAGCTAGTTGCTTTCTGTTGGCATTGGAAAAATTCAATGTGCTTAAAGAAAGACCTACTTATTTAAACATACATTTAGAACAGTACCACCTTTTGTGATGTAGTTTATCCAGGAGCAGAGTGGACATGTTAGAGCATCACCTTTTACTCACAACCAAATGTCCTCCACAACAAAACCATGGTTTGCCTCAAAGACTGTTAATTTCAAAGAGTTTTTTTTGTTGTTATTGTTCCTCTCTTTACACCTGTGGCATATGGACGTTCCCACTAGGAGTTGAATGAGAGCTGAAGCTGCAAGCCTATACCACCGCTTGCAGCAACACTGGATCCTTGACTCACTGAGGGAGGTCAGAGATTGAACCCACATCCTCATGGACATTGTGTCGAGTTCTTAATCTGCTGAGCCACAGTGGGAATACCCAATGAGTTTTTTTTAATGATACCATTGGGGAATGATAGAAAGTATTGGACAGATCCCTCACCTAATGATCATGAAGATGAGCATCTAGTCTCTTATGTCCTGTTAGTTTTGTTGTTGTTGTTGTTTTAAGCACCGAGCAGGTCATCCTTTCTGAGCCTCCTTCTTCCACTGGTAACTGAAAGTAATACTGCTGGATCTATTTCCCTTATTCCAAAAGCAAAAAATGAAATTCATGCAATTAATATCCAATATAAAGGGCTTATGATTCTTTTTTTTTCTTTTATCTTTTTGTCTTTTCTTGGGCCGCTCCCGCGGCATATGGAGGTTCTCAGGCTAGGGGTCGAATCAGAGCATGGCCGCCGGCCTACGCCAGAGCCACAGCAACACAGGATCCGAGCCGTGTCTCCAACCTACACCACAGCTCACGGCAACGCCCGATCCTTAACCCACTGAGCAAGGGCAGGGATCGAAGCCGCAACCTCATGGTTCCTAGTCGGATTTGTTAACCACTGCGCCATGACAGGAACTCCCTTCTTTTTATATAAATTGAGAATATCCACACCTAGTCTGTCTTTATATGGAAGATCCTGACACATGATATAAACAAAATTAAGGACAAAATTTCATTAAATTTATAGTTTGAACTGTAGAAAAACTGGAGAATCAAAACTGCAGAAAGTGCAGAGTTCCCATTGTGGCTCAGTGGAAACGAATCTGACTAGCATCCATGAGGATGCAGGTTCAATACCTGGCCTCACTCAATGGGTTAAGTATCCGGCATTGTCATGAACTGTGGTGTAGGTTACAGATGCAGCTCTGATCCCGAATTGCTGTGGCTGTGGTTTAGGCCGTCAGCCACAGCTCTGATTCGACCCCTAGCCTGGGAACCTCCATATGCTGCAGGAGCGGCCTTAGAAAAGGCAAAAAGACCAAAAAAAAAAAAAAAACAATGCTCTTTTACATAGGACATCAATTGAGCAAATAATTTTTTTACAATTCATCAATGATGTGTGCATCAATTGTTCATTAGTTCATTCTTTTTCATTGCTGAGGAAGATTTAATTATTTGTGTATGCCAGAATTCATCCTTTTTATTAATGTGCCCTTGGGTTATTTTAGATTCTTGGCTATTATGTACAAAACTTCTGTGAACATTATAGCACAAACACTTGAGCGCATGTTATTTCTCCTGGATAAACAGAAGTGAAATTTTTGGAATATATGGAGAGTGTATATTTAATTTATGCCAATAACCATCTGGAATATTATGTAAAGTGAATCATTTTACATCCCCATCAGCAATTAAAACAGTACCCACAAGCAGACATGTAACCACACACTGCTACTCACTTGTTTATTCTACCATAATGTCTTTCCTAGATATTAGAGTATAGTCCTAATTAATATCCCAGTATCCTCCCTAAATGCTTAAAACGGCATTCAGAATTATCTTGTTAAACAATGCCATATCATGCCACAAATACTGAAATATTTTCTCACATCATGCAGATAAAATCACAAAAGTCCTATAAATTACACTTTTCATTATAATTTTGGAGTATATCATCTTCGAGTATTTTCTCTGTTATTTCTTTTCTTTTCTTTTTTAAATTTTCTTTTTCTTTTTTCTTCTTTTTTTCTGTTTCCCCAGTACATAATTTTTTTTTCTACTGTACAGCATGGTGACCCAGTTACACATACATGTATACATTCTTTTTTCTGACATTATCATGCTCCATCACAAGTGACTACACATAGTTCCCAGTGCTACACAGCAGGATCTCTGGACAAAACTTTCCTTAAAAAAGACACGTGCACCCGCATGTTTATTGCAGCACTATTCACAAGGGTTTGGATTTTTATTATATTTTTATATTGAATTGGGTTTGTAATATTGACATTTTCACTGAGAGATCATTTATTATATAAGGATTTGTCTCCAGTGTAGTAGACAGTCCAATAGCATCTCTGATCTCTATCCATCACATGCTAGTAAAAATACCCATCTCCCATCACCATGATTTTGAGAAAAATTAATACCTATACATTGTCAAGCATACTCTGTGAGCAAAATGTTCCCTTGCCGAGAACCCTAAATTTTGTCATAGTTGACAAAAGTCAACTAATCACATGAACTTTCCTTGACCATCCTATTCTAAATATAAACATTTTTAAGCAGCATGGCCATCATCTCATTCTTCAAATGTCTTGCTTTGTGTAAGTTCATAGTACTTTTAAAATCCCTGAAATATTAAATAACTGTCTCTCTTTTTTTTTCAATCTTTACTATACCATAAATTTCACAGGACAGTGAATGTTGTTTTTTTCTTTACTGTCATATTTTCAACTTCTAGGATAATGATTAACAATGAGAAGGTGGTAGAATTTCCCTGTTTCACGTTCCTTTGATATATATATATATATATATATATACACACACACACATGTTTTCTCTAATAAACCTGAATTTCAATTTTAGATGCTAAATTTTCTTATCTACTTTTCTTATGCAAAATCCTGCCTGAGGCTTTAAAAATACAAGTTTTACATTTACTTCCTTTCAGAATCTAAATGAATTTAGATAGAATATATTTGTAATAAAAATCCAAACCCTTGTTATTATTGAAGTCTTAAGCTACTTTTAAGAAGTGTATCCTTTTCCAAAAATGTTCATGAAGACAATATGCAAAAAAGAGTAGAGAAAAACTATCTCTATATCTCTAAATATAAAGTATTAAAGACTCTCCTTTGGAGTATAAATATTCTTTTAATGCAAATACTTCATGATCTATAACAGCATTCAATTTAATGTTAAGAATAATACTTCTTCCCTGACCCAGAAGCTCCATATGCCACAGAATAACTAAAAAAAAAAAAGAAAAAAAAAACCTTCTCAATTAAAAAAAATTTTGCCCACAGAAAATATCATATTATATATTTATTAATGATATCTGTACAGCTTACTTGGGTAAGTTGTAGAGGATTTGAGGACATCAATATGTGGCTCAATAAAATATGTACTTGTATAATAAATTGAATAAAATTTAAAATATTTTAAATACAGCCAAGAGAAGTTGATCTTTTTTGACCGACTTTATTTTTTAGAGAAATTTTAAGTTTATGGAAAATTGTGTAAAAAATACAGACAAAAAGTATAGACAGTTCCCATGTACCCACTCTCCCTCACAATTTCCCAGTATCAGACATCTTGCATTAGTGTGGTGCATTTGTTACAACTGATCATTAAGATTGCTATATTTTTAATAAAGAATATAGTTTATATTAGAGTTTACCCTTCTGTTGTATAGTTTTGTGAGTATGACAAGTGCACTATGTGATTTACCAACCATTAGAATATCAAACACAAATGTTTTCCTTCCCTAAAATTGCTCTGTGCTCCCCCTCTTCATCTCATTACTCTTCTTTCTGAATTCCTGTCAACTAATTTTTTTTAGTCTTCCCATAGTTTTTTTCTTTCTTTTCAAGAAAGGAAATTGATATTCTTATCTACGATATAAATAACTCTATCTCAAGCCTAAATAATCTCTGGTTATCTCATTCATTGCTCAAGTGTATTAATATATTGAAATTCTCTAACATCAACAGCTCACACTCTATTTTCAGCCCACACAAATACATCACTTTTAATGTGGATCATATATGCTACACTCATTATAACCCAATATTATTTTAAAAATATAATTGGTATAATTCAAGAGAAACCTTAATACTCCTCCCAAGTTAGAAGACATCAAATTAGGAACATAAAGTACATTTTATTAAATATACCATACTTACTAAAAACCTCGCAGTGAAACCTTTCTTATGATCAAAGGACTACAACAGAAGGGTGAATTTCCACCTGAGAAGAAATGATTTAGGTAAAGGAATGGTAAGAATTTGGAGTACGAAACCAAGAATTGGAAGGAGAAACGCTAGATTACATACTGTCTCTTACTTTATGAAGCTTCTACAATTATTTGAACCTGACACTAATTAGGAAGAAAGTTTATGTTGAAGGTTCTTGAACTTATACAATGAAACAGAATTATTTAATCCATGCAAATGTTAGGGATACATAAAAGTTACCAGGTTGTGTATTTAAGCATATAGGGCCAGGGTATCTAGGAGTGAAAAAACAACAGAAAGCAGCATGAAGAAGGAAAGATGACACTCTAGGTGAAAACTGCACAGATACTAGGCAGGTAAGAGAGACAGATATACAATGTCTGAGGTAATGGTCCTTATGACCTGTTTATTACTATTGCTGTCTCTTCCTCTACACTAAATTGACTCAGTGCATATGTTCCAATTGCTAAGACAGAATTGTATTCATTGCACAATAAAAAGATAATAGTCTCTATGAATTCTTTCCAGGTCAACCCAGACTATGAAGAAAAATTTGAAAAATTTCCATTCATCTTTGGTCATCTGAAACCACTTCTTACTCCATAACATCCTCATGGCATTTTTCACTTCTGCATTCCTCAGTGTATAAATCAGAGGGTTGAACAAAGGTGTTCCAATTGTATAAAACACAGCTATCATCTTATCCGTGGAGAAGGTAGTTGCAGGGCGTGTGTATATAAATATGCAAGGACCAAAGAACAAGATGACCACAGTGATGTGGGAGATGCAGGTGGAGAGGGCTTTTTTCCTCCCCTCTGCACTGTGGTTTCTCAGAGAATACAAGATGATGACATAGGAGACCATCAGCATGACAAAACTCACTGTACAGATGGCTCCACTGTTGGACACCAAGAGTAGGTTGGTCACATAGGTGTCTGCACAGGCAAGTTTTAACAAAGGCTGCAAGTCACAGAAGTAGTGGTCAATCACATTGGGACCACAGAAAGGTAAACTCAGGGCCAGAAAAATCTGAGCTGAAGAATGCACACAAGACCCCACCCAGGCCAGGGCCATCAGCACACCACAGACTCGGTGGCTCATGATGGTTGTATAGTGCAGGGGCTTACAGATGGCCACATAGCGGTCAACAGCCATAAGGATTAGAATGAAGATCTCCAGGCAACCAAAGAAATGGAATGTAAAGACTTGGAACATGCACTCACTGAATGAGATAGTGGTCTTCTTCAAAAGGGCATCCACAATCATTCTAGGAGCTATGGAAGTAGAGAAGCAGGTATCAGATTAAGGATAAGTAGGAAAAGGAAGAAGTACATTGGACTCCCAAGTGTCCTGGCTGGTCTTGATAGTAGCAATAATCAGCAAGTTACCCAACAGTATCCCCAAATAGAAAATCAAGAAAATGGCAAACACTATTTTCTTCCTAAGAGGATCCTGGGTCAACCCAAGTAGAATGAACTCAGTCACATTATTGTTCAGTTGCATGATTTCATTAGTGAGATGGGATGAGTGTGAAAGGGTTTATCTGCAAAAAAAATAAAGAACTAGTCATAGTGTGTAACATGATGGTATGGACTATTCTTCTTGGGGGACAGTCTACCTGCGATTTATTAATACCTCTTGCTAACACTTTGTTCTTTAGTTTTTAAAGGCCCCTGCGAAGGCTTACTACGAATTTCAAGTAAGCTCCTGTAGGTAGTAATTTCCTACAGAACTTTTTGAATAAAATTACTTGTTAGTTTTGATATGATACTTGATTAATTTTGTCAAGTTATTAAATGCGTAATTAAGAGATATGTCTCCAGTTGTTTCCTTCATTTGTTTTTCATGTTCAAAAATTTTATGACCGATGTTTTACATGTTCTATCCCTTGGGATTTAGAATATATATGACTGCCTTTGAAGGTTCATGCTAAAGATATAAAGTCTCATGTTTAACTCAATTAAAATGTCATTTATAAACACTTATGTATCATATATTTGTTATACATACATAGATAGATAAATATATATATATTATTTTATACATCTAATATGCTCCACCTCTTCCTTACATACTTGCTCCAGTTATTATAGCATGAGAAATGAAATGGGAAACATGGGCTTTAAATAATCTGCTGTTATCATCGTGAATGTTTGTGATATTTTGTAATAGTTCAAATGCTAATGAACAGAAAAGCACGTTATTTCATAGTCTATACTGTCTAAAATATCCCAGTTTCTATTTTTCTTTTTCCAGTTTCTGAGAAGCACCCTTTAGAGCACTCAGAATCCCTGACGTTAAATTTCTATATCCAGGACAGTGGGTTATTACTCAAAAGTTTGTATTTTTTCTGTTAAGAATCTTAGATCTGTAGTGATTTTTTTGGATGGTTGTGTGGTTATATTCCTAGTAGAGTTTGTATTATTCAAATATCTGAAAACCCCAGGTTCTCAGATGAGCACAAAGAAGGAGAAAGTGGAAAGAGATGTGCTTTTTAAAAAGAGGCAAAGTAGATGGTACAGCACAGGGAATGAAATCCAATCTCTTGGGATAGAACATAATGGAAGATACTATGAGAAGAAGAATATATATGTTTATGAATGATTGGGTCACTATGCTGTAAAATTGACACAACGCTATAAATCAACTATCCTCTAATAAAGACATAAAAAATAATAAAAACAGGCCAAGCAGATTTTCAGATACTGTCTTCTCAAGTCTTCAAATGGATAAGCCATTTTAAGATTTCTACATTTGTCAAAAATAAAATGAACAGATGACCTTAGAGAAGAGCTGAAGGAAAGTAGGCAGGCAAAGGTGGAAGATAGATGAGGGTGGTATACAGAGTGTTAGATGCGGAGACCGGCTCAGCAGGTTGGGGCTGAAGAACGGGTGATGTGAAACTTAAGGGAAAAAGTTAACATAAAACAAGACACAGAGACATTTATCTTAAGTAAAGTTGGGAACCAGGGGACTCAAGGTCTCAGGAACAAAGAGCACCACTTCAAGAAACCACACTGATTTTAATGTCCTCATTCAGCTGACCACATGAATAGCTTATGCCTTTAGGTCTTTGTTCCTAAGTCATTTACCAGCACTGTGACTGTTTTTCAAGCAGGAAGATGGGATAAAGTAAAGCGGGACAAGATGGAGTTTTCAGCAAAGAGACTAAGAAAAGATTGTAGGAAACATGTCTTGTGACAGTTAGGTGGATTCTTCTATCTTTGAAATTTTATTTTACTGCAGAGACCACAGTGAAAAGCATTGCTTACCTTTAAAAGTCTCTATCTATCTACCTCTCTCTGATTCTGTTATACAAGCACATCCATCTTCAGAAAAAAATTTACACTCTATTTCTTTACAGAATTTACTATTCTTTGTGGGAAGGTTAATAATCTCAAGATTATTTATCACTCAATAGCCCATGCAAAAGAATATATAATCTACTCTCCTTAAACTCTTGATTCTGTCTAACTGGATCCCATAACTCCTGCTTATGTGGTCCACAGATACCCTAGAAAAATAGCCTGACCTGAAAATCAAAAGGTGGCCATAAAATTCAATACCTGTAACTCATGCTTTCTATGCCTGCTTGCCCTCCATATTAAGTTATTTATTTTATTCAAATCTTACCTGACATAGAATGGATGCCCCATGAAGCGGCAAAGGGAAATGAGATCCAACACTAAAGAACGTTGGCAGGCACAAATATTGATGAAAACGAAAGATCTCTATGCTTTTTTTTTTTTTTCAGGAACTCCTCTTCCACATATACACACATCATCTTTCACCTTAATTACAGCTTTTAGTCTCCTCCTCTTCAGGTTTCCTCTGCATATTCTCTGAGAAGTAGGTATTTAACTTTCCAAATTAAACCTCTGAAATGTGCCAAGTGCAAACCCTAAATCTGCGATGTTACCGTAGAAGAACCCCACGTGTAATCATTCTATACTGTGCTGTACGGTGTTCTGCTCAAAGACGTCAAATGGAGACGGAAAAGCCGCCATTCTCCAAAAGCTCTTTGAAGGTCATTATCTCCATTCACCGCTTGTCTGATTTCTAATCCACATAATCTCTTTCTAAATTTCTAGTATCCACCGCTCTTAGTGAGGACATATATTGTTGCTCTATCTTACATGAGAATTATTTGTGAACTCTCCTTCATTCTGCCATCTCTAAAATCTGTAATAAACCATAGACACGAACTATATTCCTCTATTTCTACACTGCAATGATGACTTTTAACATACCTGGTGCACATAAAAAGTTCATTGAGTTCAAAAGATACCTTTTCTCAACATTTGTGTTCCTTCTGTTTATTTCCTCTATTAACAGTAAATCTCAATATAAACTTGTTTTAATTTCTTTCTCAGAGTTATCTGGGAACAACTAGATATTCAAAATAAACATACTAGAAAATTATGTTGGATTCTTTTGTAATGATGCCTCTCTGTAAAACATGGAGATTATTTTTCACTTACCTGTTAGAAGCTGCTCTGAATTAGGGTCAATTCTGACCTTTTTTTTTTTTTTTTTTTTTGACAGCAATCTCCTAACAGAGCACTGAAAAAATATTCTTGCCTCTATTCCAGGGGGAATATTTTAAGAAATAATGACATAAGTTATTTACATCACAGAGGTCATTATTCCCTAAAGTTTTCCTTACCCTGCTAGTCAAAAACAACCTCTATGTAATAAACTTAACTTTGATTTGTATATTTAGCTTATATAAGGATAGCAAATTCATTTTCCTCAAGCTCATTAATCACATGCAAACAAGGATTTGGAGTTTTTAAGGGCTTCACACTGATCAACAGTACCAGATAAGAAGAAGAAGAAGAAAGAAAAAAAAAGAATGATGGAGAGAGGGGGTAAAGAACAGAAAGAATAAAAATAATACCATTCATTAAATAGGAAGTGTGTCACCCAGAAACAATTCTGCTACCAACCAGAACCTGGAATTACCCCTCCCTGTGTTCATAAGTAGAAACATAGCAGAACAAAAAAGTATGCTATAATATACTCAAAGTTTTTAATAAAAAAAAAGTGAATCGAAAATTCAATACACACACAAAAGATGTGTCTTTTAAAACTGAAGAAGATATAATTTGCTTTTCTGTCATGATTAATGATTAATGATGCTAAGCATCTTTACAAGTGCCCCTTGGCCCCCTGTATGTCTACCATATGATTCAGCAATTCCACTGCTAATTATACATCCAAAGAAACTCTAATCAGTAGCCTATGATAATCTACATGGGGAAAAGATCTAAAAACAAATGGATAGTGTATACATGTAACTGAATCACTTTGTTGTACAACAGAAAATAGCACAACATTGTTAATTAACTGTACTTCAAAAAAATTTAGAAATTAAAAAAGGGGGAAAGAGGGTGAATAACAACACCTACACATTGTTTAAAAGATGAAAAAAATACAACTATGTAAAACACTTTGTATATTGTAACTGCTAAATAAATGTTGCTTAGTATTACCAATACCAATAAATAAGAAATAAATGACCACTAGTAATAAAAAAGCAATAAAATTGATGAATATGGATGAAAAACTCTCAAAACATACTGCAAATTTTATTCAACAGCACATTAAAAGAGTTATACACCATGAGCCAAATGGGAGTTATCCTTGATGCAAGAATGGTTTAACATACACAAACCAGCTCTCCTGGTCATAAGCTGGTGTTAAAAATCTGTTAAGGAAATTCTTATTCCAGGTGCCAGTCTTTAGGTCTGAGGTGCCTCATGTTAGGCTCAAACCCTCCAAGTTTGTGATAGCCCTTTCTGCTTTGGGGTCACCCACCAGGGATTTGGGTCTTAACTAGGTTATGTCTCAGCCCATTCTACTCATCTCAGTGTTTTTTCATTATACTTTTAATTATAAAAGAGCTGCTCTTCTAGATGATTTCCTTTAACCCTGCAAAAAAACATGATCAGTGCCTGCTTTAGTAGATATGAATTCCTTTGACCAGTCAACAATATTAAAATTTATGTAATGTCACCATTTCCAAAGCTAATGTAATTCTAGTGATTTAGGGAAATTTACAGGCTGCTATTTTAAAACACAATGATGTTTTGTTCTGATTAATTCAATGAAAACAGGACACTTTAAAGAAGCACCGAATAAACCTGGAGATATAGTCAATAAATGTAGACAAAGAGAAAATTTTACCTTCAACTTAGTATGCTATATTTGATAATTCAAATGTCTCTTACCCCTTGACTTTGGGTAGGGGGCAATATGCATTAACTTTTTCTGGAGCTTGCCAGTAAAATACTTTTGTCCAAACTCATGAACTATCCAGAGATTTTTGATCCATCGAGGAATGTGGTTCATATGGAGTTTAATTGGAACATTAGCTGTATTAATTTTGAATGGTGAATTTGCATAGCATAAAAAATTGGTAAATACTGTGAGAAACCTATTCCATCTGAAGTTATTATTCAGCTATAATTTTATCAAGGAGAAAACAATTTTTTTTTCTTACCTTGAATTTGCTATTGCCAGAAGACTTCCTAACTTCTATTTTTTTAACAAAGCAAAAATTATCAAGCTCATAGTGTTCAACAGCTAACTGTACTTAAATAAAGTATAATAAACATTCAGTCCATTGATAAATTTTCTCCTTACCATTATTATACCTAACACTGATTCCTAGTTTTCCTAAACTAGGTGTACTGTTTACTGGTAGATTTATTGATCTAAAACAAATTGATTTATTTTTTTAATTTTTGAAATAATTTTTATTTTTTCCATTTTATTTAGTTTATAGTGTTATGTCAATTTTATACCATATATAAAATTGACCCAGTAACACACACATATGTATACACATATTCTTTGCCTTATTTTTCATTTTAATTGTAGTCATTTAGGATTGATTGCAGAATTTAACATTCAAGCAATCTTGTCAATGTTTTGTGAGAAATCAATCACCTTGTATAAGCTTAGACACTAACCATTTTTCTCAATGTTTTATTAAATATATTATTTTCCTAATTACAAACCCTTTTAATATGGAAACGGGAATTACTTTCTCCATTTCTATACTATTTGTGAATGTTGATCTTATTGATAAACTTTTTTGAGTCATATTGTCTACCTTTATAGAATGAATACGCTATTATATAATTCAGAAATATAATAAGGAATACAGAACAATTTGTATACCTCAGTATCATACCTGGTTCATAACCACACATTACCTTCCTTTTTCTTTTCTGTATATTTTGAACGAACAGTTTCTGAAATTGCCATGCACAAACACATAACTGAGTCCAATGAAGAAATAAAGGTGAAAAATAGCCAAGATAATCTTGAAAAGTAAAACATAGGTGGTCTTCTTATATGTCCTGATTTTAAAACTTACTATATAGCTATAGTAATCAAAACAGTGTGGTATTAACATAAAGACAGGCATATAGAGCAATAGAATAGATAATAAAGCCCCAAAGAAACTATCACATGAATGTTTAAATGACTTTCTACAAGAATTTCAGGACCATCCAGTGGGGAAAACACCGTTTTTTCAATAAATTTAGTTGTCAAAATTAGACGTCCACATGCAAAAGAATGAAGGTATAACTTACATAATATTCACAGTATACTCAAATGGATAAAAGACCTTAACATCAGAGCTAACACTATGAAACATTCAGAAAAATTAGAAAGTAAATTCAGGACATTAGATTAATCAATGGTTTTTTTTTTTTGAGTCAAAAACAAAGCAAAAGAAGAAAACACAGGTATATGGGACTGTATCAAAATTTAAAACTTCTATGTATCAAAGAACACAATCAACAGAGAGAAAAGGAAACTCACAGAATGGAAGGAAATAAATTCATATCTGGAGTTAGTGTCTGAAATATAAAAGGAATTTTTACAACTCAATAACAAATAACGAGTAAATAGGCAAAAAAACTTGAAAAGGCATTTTTTTCAAAAAAGATATACCAACAGACAATAAACACATGAAAGGATGTCCCAAATCATCAATCACACTTGTGCACTGTTTGTGGGGAAGTAAAATAGTGCAGCTACTGTGAAAGACAGTACAACATAACTCAAACACCTAAAAATAGTATCACTATATGATCCAGCATTTCCACTTCTGGGTACATATGCAAAAGAACTGAAAGCAAGAACTCAAAAAGATACTTGTACAACTATGTTTCTGATAGCATTATTCAGAAGAGCTAAAATGTTCTAGAAACCAAAGTATCCATCAAGATATGAGTAGATAAATACACTGTGGTATACAGTCAATAGAAGATTATTCAACATTAAAAAGTAAGAAGACTCTGACACATGCTAAAACACAGATGAATTGTGAGGACATGTTAAATAAAATAAGCCATTTGTTTCTCATAAACTTTATATTATAACAGATTTTTATCTACAGGTAGTTGGTAAAAATAATTCAGTTTCCCCTATTATCATCTTATATTAATATGGTACATTTGTCAAAACTAATTAACCACCGTTATTACATGATTTTAACTAGAATCCACGTTAGCCAGATTCATTAGTCTTTAATGATGTCATTTTTTCCCTCCAGAATCTGATTCAGGAAATTACATGTATTCGGTTGTCGAGTTTTCTTGAGCTCCTCCAAACAGTGACACTGCCTCTGACTTTTCTTGTTTCAGATGATTTTATCAGTTTTGAGCAGGACTAGTAAGACATTTTGTATAAAAACCCTCCATTGGGGATTGTCTGATATTTTACTTGCAATTAAGCCAGGGTTATGAGTTACTGGGAGAAAGACCACAGAGATAAAGTGCTATTCTCATCACATCACATCTGTGGGTACATACTGTCAACATGACTTGTCCCTCTAGATCTTGATCACCTGACTAAGGTACTATTTGTCGTAATTCTTTATTTCTTTTTTCTTTTCTTTTCTTTTTTTTTTTTTGTCTTTTGAGGGCTGTACCTATGGCGTATGGAGGTTCCCAGGCTAGGGGTCTAATTGGAGCTGCAGCTGCCAGCCTATGCCACAGCCACAGCAAAGCCAGATCTGAACCATGTCTGTGACCTACACCACAGCTCATGGCAATGTCAAATCCTTAACCCACTGAGCAAAGCCAGGGATCGAACCCACAACCTCATGGTTCCTAGTGGGATTCGTTTCCACTGTGCCATGACAGGAACTCCTATTTTTCCTTTTTTAGGGCTGCACCTGCAGCATATGGAAGTCCCTAGGGTAGAGATTGAATCAGAGCTGCAGCTGTCAGCCTACACCACGGCCACAGCAACACCAGATCCAAGTCGCTTCTGTGACCTGTGCCACAGCTTGAGGCCACGCAGGATCCTTAGCCCACTGAGTGAGGCCAGGGATGGAACTTGAATCCTTAGGGACACTATGTCAGCTTCTTAACCTGCTGAGAAACAACGGGAACACCTGTCACAATTCTCTTTTGTAAATTTACTCTTTTCACTCACTCCATACTGCGTGAGTTCTTTGGAAAGAAGTCACTTAAGTGTGTGCACAGTTCACACTTAGGTAGTGGAGAGTTTGAGGACAGAGAATATAAATAAATCATTTTTTGGGTATTCTTTTGTCTATTAATTCCTCTTTAGCTATTTATTATTCAGTTATTTGCATCATTATAATTCATGGATATTTATCTTTTACTTTGAGTTATATCTCAGCTCAACTTTGCTGCTGATTTTTTTTGTAGCTTTGGACATTGGAGGCTCATCCATTTGGCTCCTGTGAGCTTTGGAGTATCCTCATCGGTGTATGAGTGTGTGAAGGCAAGTGACACTTTGGGGAAGGACCTTCCCTAGACTTCTATATTTTGCATCACACATGTTTAAATACTCCTATGGTGAATGCCAAAGAGATTCACTTTCCAGTCAAAATCTTGTGTGAGTGTGAATTTTGGAAAGTAGGGGATGAATCTGGGATCATTTTGGTCTCTCTTCTTGCACACAAGTGAGAATCTAAGCCTTCTTGTGAGATCAAAGAGTTCCTGGTTCCAGGTAAGCCAAATTTTAGGGTAACATTTTAAAAATTCTCATTTGAGTAAAGAGCACCCAAATTGCCTTGGGGCAAAAAGAAGACAACTGAATAATTCAAACTTTCTCCATGGACTCTTACAAAGCTGGTGATGGTTATTTTGGGGATCAAGTTAGTTTTATATAATACTTGGAGAAAGTGAATCTGGTCAATGTCATTGTGAGTGACTAATACATATGATGCATTTGTGGAAGGATAGAAAGTTTGGGACATTTCTAGGTGTGTTTTATATTATAAAAGATGATGGAAATAAAGAACCTGCGTGGTAGCTTCTGATGGAAATGAGCACTGCTAGATCAGGGGTATTGGAACTGAGGATGTTAAGGATAAGAAAATAGAAATAATATGCGCTTGAAAATTTTCAGGATACATTCCACAGATAGGATGATTGGTGGTGGGTGCAGTAGGATGCAGGCTTCCCTCTTCCTCAACATCATCTGAACAGGGTGCAGAGCAAAACACTATTAGATTGTACCCACTGGATATTTTATTAAAGCTTTCTTTCTTGCAACAAATATTTGTTAAGCAGCTTAAAGTTTTTAGATGCTTAAATTCAGTAGCTTATAGACAAAAACTCTGATCCAAATATAGCCCTCATTCTAATATGCATCATTTCTATATGTAATTCTAATATGTTTATATCAATATATGTACATAAGTAAATAGGTATGTTGTGAATTATACACGTGTCTATTTACCTATCTCTACAGATACATACATGTATAAATATGTATATATACATGAAAATATATTTATATAAATTTTTTTTTGGTCTTTTTGCCTTCTTCTAGGGCCACACCTGTGGCATATGGAGGTTCCCAGGCTAGGAGTCTAATCGGAGCTGTAGCCACCAGCCTACACCAGAGCCACAGCAACATAGGATCAGAGCCGCATCTGCGACCCACACTGCAGCTCAAGGCAATGATGGATCCTTAACCCACTGAGCGAGGCCAGGGATTGAACCGCAACCTTATGGTTCCTAGTCAGATTTGTTAACCACTGAGCCATGACGGGAACTCCAATATATAACATTCTTAACATATATAAACTGCAAACAATTTTTAATTTGATTGTTGAAGAACTTTGGCCTGAGCAGATTTGGAAAACATCCCAGAAAACCAGTGAACCTTTAGTTAAAGGTAATGTGCTGTTCTACTATGTGGTTAAAAACCACTGAATTCCCTAACTAACCCTATAGTTGATTTAGCATCTTATTCATGCTCTTGAGTCATGTTATCCCCAAAATACTGCTGTCCTTCCTGCTTCATCAGAAGGCAGTTGGTATGGTTCAGGCATATGCCACTGTGAATAATACTCCATCAACTAAGATGAGATTTCAAAAAGCCTCAGTTTTTTAATGCAATACATGACAGTGTTTTCAAATTTTACCAAAGAGCACATATAAAAAAATGGGTATGGTTCGTGTCTATGATGCCAAGAAAACCATTTTGTACACAGAGAATACAATGCATGTTTTTGTTGGCATTCTTCTCAATACAATTCATTTATATGAGTGTATGTGTAATATGTATAAATCCTGCTTTTAATTAAGACCTATCATGCTAGTATACAATTCTGTCCTCTTATTTTTCACTTTAGAATATGCTTTGGACATATTTTACACTTCAGGCACCACTGCATATGTATCTGCTTTACTTTTATGAATGCTTTATCAATGAGTAGTATCAATATAAGTATAATCCTTTATTCATTAAGTTCCCTTCAGATGTATTTTAAGTCCTTCCTCATCTTTTGCTACCAAAGACAGTGTTGAAATGATTTGTCCTTGTCCGTAAGAGTATCTGTCAGAAATGGGATCACTAGACCCATATCCGCGTGTAGTTTCAATATTATAATGCTGAAAATCACCCCTTACAAGATTGAGCCCATTTAGACTCCTGCAAAAATGAATGGGATTGACTACCCACTCTGTATGTCAACTTGTACTCGTCAGCACTCTCTATGTCAATGAATTGAACCACAAGGAATATTAAAATGATAGGTGAAAAATTTATCTAGTTGGACATTTAATTTGAAATGTTAAAAGGGAATACGATTGAGCATATTTTCATAGGTTTAATTATATTTAGTAAGAAGGCTGTCTTAAAATTGATTACTGGGCCCATTATTTATTTGCTGTATTTTTCAAAAGTTAACAAATTTATACTTGGAAATTTTATTTTTGTCTGTTATAAGTCATACATATACTTTATCAGTTTGGCACTTATAGTTTGTTATTGATTATGCTACTATTTGGAGAATGTAAGGACACATAAAACAATCTGTCCAGTGTTTGACATATAGCTAGATATGAATAAATGCCAACTACCTTTTTACTTTTATCTTCTCTTACTCGAGGTGAAAGTAAAGGACATTCAAGATTTGTATCACAAAAATTATATTGAAAGGTTTCAGATATGACTTGGAGCTTCCTGAGCTCATTTATTAAATTCCTGGTGTTTAACCTTAAATCTGAAATTTGAGTGTTCTGATTTATGGGAAATGTTCTCCTTTTATTTATTTCCTTCATTCTAGACTCAGTGAAACCTCATGTCTTAAGAAAACATATTGAAATATTTAGAAAAAATAATTAATAAGGAGACAAATTTAACTTTGGACAACATAATATAAAGATTATAAATTTGTTTTGTTTTGCTTTTGTTTGTCTTTTTTAGGGCCACATCCACAGCATATGGAGGTTCCCAAGCTAGGGGTCAAATCTGAACTACAGCTGCCAGCCTACACCACAGCCACAGCAACACCAGATCCGAGCTGCATCTGCGACCTACATCACCGCTCATGGCAATGCCGGAAGCTTGACCCACTGAGTGAGGCCAGGGATCGAACCTGCATCCGCAAGGATACTGGTCAGATTAGCTTCTGCTGAGCCACAATAGGAACTCCTATAAATTTTAATAATAGGAGCTGAATTTGAAATCATAAACAACTAGAAAGTTTTGAGAAGTAAAGTAAAATAAGGTGAATTAAAATAAACCTTATAATGGATTGAACCAACCGATGATGTATTCATCGCTAAAACTTGATGTTTATTTTCTTTCTCTCCATCCCACCTTCTATCCTGTGTGTCTGTGTTGGGGGGAGGGGCACATGAGAGCACACGCTTAAGTTTTATTATGGAAGATAATCAAAATATTTAGACAATTGTTCTTTGATATAATATTTACCAGAAGATTATCACTAGATTCTTTGTTCATGAATGTGAAAGCACATTTAGTAAGGCATATAGAAGTTTGCTCTACTTCTGCAACACATTACCTTAGTATTGATCTGTCCTTGATAAAACCTGAAGAAAACATTCAGTTGAAGAATTTATTCACTCATGCCAAACAATCTAAAAAATATTTATTGAATCTGAAGTGTTATTTACTTTTCCTTATTTTCCTATTCCTTATATCATTATTTTCATAGGAAATCTTGAAAATAGATTAAATAGTATGAAATTTATTTTCTTCTGGTAAAAGCAGCACACAACAGGTAAATGATTACCCATTGGAAAGTGGCAGTTCCTTGATCAAGCTTATGTATTTGGCCTCCAACTGTAGTATTCACTTCAAGAGTTTTTTTTTTTTTTTTCCATCTTTGCGGATTTTTTTCTAACCCATGGTTTCCAGTCATCAAGTGAAACAATGCAGAAAAATAATAGTGTAACAGATTTCAGACGATTAGGATTGACACAAGATCCTAACAGGCAGAAAATGGTGTTTGCAATTTTCTTCATTTTCTATGTGGGAACTCTGGTGGGCAATTTGCTTTTTATTGTGACCATCAAGTCCAGCAAGACCCTTGGGAGCCCAATGTACTTTTTCCTATTTTATTTGTTGCTGATAACTGTTTCTCAATTTCCACTGCCCCTAAACTAATTGCAGATTCTCTGTCTGCAACGAAAATCCTATCTTACAATGAGTGCCTGAATCAGGTCTTTGCACTGCATTTATTTGGATGCATGGAGATCTTTGTCCTTGTCCTCATGGCCATGGATCGCTACGTGGCCATCTGCAAGCCCTTGCATTATGCAACCATCATGAGCCGCCAGGCCTGTGTCATCCTGATTGTTCCGGCATGGATAGGGTCTTTTCTACATTCTATGGCTCAGATTATCGTGGCCTTGAGATTACCTTTCTGTGGATCCAATCTGATGGATCACTATTGCTGTGATACGCAGCCCTTGCTGAAACTTGCCTGCATGGATATTTATGTGATGAACCTACTGGTGGAGTTTAACAGTGGGGTCATTTGCACAATCAGTTTTATAATTCTGATGATCTTATATATTGTCATTTTGCATTTGCTGAGAAACCACAGTGCAGAAGGGAGGAAAAAAGCCCTCTCCACTTGCACTTCCCATATCATTGTAGTCATCTTATTCTTTGGTCCATGTATATTCATATACACACGCCCCCCCAACCACTTTCCCCATGGACAAGATGGTAGCAGTATTTTATACCATCGGAACACCCTTCCTCAATCCACTCATCTACACACTGAGGAATGCAGAAGTGAAAAATGCCATGAGGAAATTATGGTATGTCAGAATAACCTCAGAAAACAGAAGATGAACTGTGGACCTGCCTGATTATGTGTTGAGTCATAGCTTAACTGAATTTGTACAGATATCAAATATGATAGTGTATGATTATTGTGGAATAAAACATACAATCACATATAAGATGTGAGTTGCTTTTTTTTTTCTAGGTCACAAGGAAGATGAATGCCAAGGTTTCTTGTTCCTCAAGTGACCCAATTTTAGGTGTTCTAAACATATTCTCCAATCAAAGTTTATTCTGAAATAAATGCATAGGTTTTCTTGTTCTCATTTATTTTTAATTTCTGGGACATTAAAAAATTCAGTCAGAGTTCCTGCTTTGGCTCAGTGGTTTTGAACCCAACTAGTATCCATGAGAACATGGGTTTGATCCCTGGCCTCACTCAGTGGGTTAAGGCCCCAGCATTGCCATAAGCTGTGGTGTAGGTGGCACATGTGGCTTGGATCCTGTGTTGCTGTGGATGGTGTAGGCTGGCGGCAACAGCTCCGATTAGACCCCTAGCCTGGGAACCTCCATATGCCATGGGAGCAGCCCTAGAAAAGGCAAAAAGACAAAAAAAGAAAAAAGAAAAAGAAAGAAATTCCTACATATCAATAACAAAACATAATCTGATTGAAGACAAAGAGGTTGAAAGGACACTTTTCTAAAGAAGACATACCCATGGGCAATAAACATACAAAAAAGACATTCAATATTGTTAATCACACTTGTGCCACTCTTCATAGAAATCCAGGTACCATGAAAGACAGAAAGGAATTCCTCTAAAAGGTAAAAACAAAATTACCCTCTGATCCAATTTTTCCACTTCTGAGCATAAGCCCAAAAACACTGAAACCAGGAACTCAAAGAGATATTCTATTTGTAGAACCATATTCACAGCAGCATCATTCAGATCAGCCAACATGGTAAGGAACCCAATTGTCCATGAACACATGAATCGATACACAAAATGTGATATACAGAGTATTATGCAACATTTAAAAGAATGAGTTTCTGACACATGCTACAACACAGATAAAGTTTGTGAACATGTTAAATAAAATAAGCCGTTCACTCTTTATAAACTATATATTTTGTAAAAGTTTTATATTTACAAGTAGGTTGGAAAAATAACACAGAAAATTTCCATACAACCTATACTCAGCTTCCCCTCTTATCATCTTATATTGTATGGTATATTTGCATAATTAATTAATCATCACTATTACAATTATTTTTATCAGAAATCCATACTTTAACTAGATCCATTAGTCTTTACAGATGCCCTGTTTATCTCCAAAATCTGATTCAGAAAATCTCATTGCATTCAGGTGTCAAGTTTTCTGCAGTCCCTCCAAATACTGACAGTTTCTCTGATTTTCTTGTTCTGGAATGCCAATCTCCAACTAACACGCTAGCCAGGTTCATGTGCACTACATATGAAACTTAAACTTGCAAACTTACACTTGATTGTGGAAACTATACTAAAGGAGATCTCAAATGAAAGTGGCCAAATCAAGGCTCTTTTAATATTCCAAAATTGGGAGTTCCTGTCGTGGGGCAGTGGTTAACGAATCCGACTGGGAACCATGAGGTTGCGGGTTCGGTCCCTGCCCTTGCTCAGTGGGTTAATGATCCGGCGTTGCCATGAGCTGTGGTGTAGGTTGCAGACATGGCTCGGATCCTGCATTGCTGTGGCTCTGGCACAGGCTGGCAGCTACAGCTCCAATTAGACCCCTAGCCTGGGAAACTCCATATGCCGCAGGAGTGACCCAAGAAATAGCAAAAAAAAAAGACAAAAAAAAATTCCAAAACTGTATGTGTGCCTGTGTTTGTGTGTGTGTGTGTGTGCGCGCGCGCACGCGCGTGCGTGCAGCCAGCGAAAATCAGCCATAAAATCAGACTGAACAGAATGCTAATTTTGGTTGTATTTAGAATATTCTAAAAGAAGAAATGATAAAGGAACTTCTTTTTAGAAAACTAACAACTTTCTTGAAACCATATCAGAATTTTAAAATGCTGCCAGCGTGAACCCTCTCTCTCCCTCCATTCCTCCTTTAATCATCCTTTTTCTGAACTGCCTAAAACAGATACTATCGCTTTCTCTCATTCATCACCCCCTATCCTGCTGTTCCCCTTCCCTAATTAGAGGGAGACATAGAATCAGAAATAATAGCTCTCTTTAAGGAGAAACCTACCACTAGGAGAGGGGAACTATCCCCCCCACCAGCTTATAGGCACAGCACATCCTGGACTCCAGCAGAATGTGTAACTTTAGCTAAGGAATTTCTTGATCCTAGTCAACACCCACTGGTATGTGCTAAGGGATCTGAGTATACCACCCAAACCAAGGAGTATAGTTGTTTAGATCTGTATCAATTAACACAGCTATTAGTTTCTCAATGTAAAGCCAATGAACAAATAGCAAAAGGAAGATGGAGAAACCCCTTAAGGAACTGGGATGTACACAGACCACAGACTCAAGCTGAATTCAAGGAATTAGCTCATACATTGTTCAGACTTATCCTAGAAATTTTTCCAAAACCTATCGACTGGACAAATATTCAGCTCTGTAAACAAATATAAGATTAATCAGTTCTGGATTATTATGAGAGATGCAAGAAAACCATTAAACAATAGTCTGGCAGGACACCAAAATCACAGTCTAACCACCAATATGGTCATTTGCTAACTCTGTCTTTTTAGAAGGCAAAGACAAGGAATTGGCTACTCTAATTAAAAGATACAATTTGTTGTTGTTATGGACAAAGGCCCTCATCACAGTGGTCTGTCCACTTTCCAAAACTATCTCAAAGGAGAGAAATATATCCATAAAAATGATAAAACTTCAATTGTGCCAATTAAGTCATCAAGATCAGTCCAATCTGTGACTGATAAAGGAAGCTGGCATTTGTTTTACTGTAAAAAAAAGAAAAAAAAATGAGGTCATTATGTTATCAGATAAGGACTTGTAGAAAAATGAAAAAAAAAAATTCTTTGCACTGGATTTCATACCAGAAGATCAAGCTAAACAAGAATAGTGAAGGCTCTAGGGGAATACTGGTATCCTCCCCACTGCCCTGGGAGAAGTAGAAATGAAAATACAGGAGAAATAATTAAACCCCCAATATACAGGAGACACATTTTCTGTCTTAAACTGTAACAACATCAAGGTCTCTCTCCCTCAGAGTAATACCTCACTGCAAATGGTAGGCACTTCTAATGGAGTAGGCCCAGGGAGTTGAAGAAGTCCCATTAAGGGACCATGGATAGAGAGGGAAACCTAGGGGACATTGGGAGATCACTGTTAAGGTAATAAATTGCTCAGGAAAGCCTTCTGAACAAGGTGGGCTTGCTTGACTAGTGGAGATTTGCCTCCCTTGAGTGGGGGATGGGATGAGGCCTGTGTTCAGATTCAGACCAAGGGCAGGACTTTGAGGACCGCCCTTCTGCTGATTTGAGTACACACCTTACCAGATAACAAGGAGAAGCTCCTACTCCCAGAAAGGAAGAGGCTGTCTTTTCTGACCCCAACTCCCCTTGGATGATAAAACTGTAGCCCACCAGATCCTTGGGACAGAGCCTCCTTTCCTGCCCCCTTGCATCTCTCATAAGTATCTTAATAAATCTATTTCTTGCCTGTCACTTTGTCTCTCATGGTGGTGTAAAGAACCTGAGCCTCAGTAAGTCCAGACATGAGGTGAGTGATTCTAATGTAAAATGTGGATTCAAGTCCCAATCTGGGTTTTGGCTGGGTTTGAGTCCCAGCACGTGGGTTCAAGTCCCGGGCTGTGTTCTGGCTCAGTTCAGGCTGTTAGTGCTATAAGCTTCATTATTTAGGCTTTACAAAATGACGATCAAATAACCACTGCCTTTCCATTTCAGACTCCCAGTCAATTTCCTGACATATTGTTACAGTTTCAAGGAACAGCACCAAAAAAAAAAAAAAAACCTGCACCAAGAAAGCCAGAAGATTAAACAACAAAGAGCTGTGGAAAGGCCCAATGGGAAGCCTATCCTTCCATTGGGAGCTCATAGTCTATTTTACAATATGTTTATGGGTTAACTCAATGAATCCCATATATGATGGTATTATGAGTAAACCATATGGTAGAAAGCCTTCTTTTACAATAGCTTGGAAGTTCTAGTCAAGATGCACCACTTGCCCAAAATACAATCTGGGTAAACACAGTTCTTGTGCAAACTTTCCAACACCCACAAGTCCATTTGAGATTTTGCAGGTTGATTTTACACAAATGCCTCCCTCTCAAAGTTATCAATATGTTTTTGTTATAATTTGTATGTTTTCACATTGGGTTGAGACATTCCCATGCTGAAATTCCACATTGAAATCAGTAGGGAGATTGATGTAAGAAAGAGCAATTCTCATTGGAGGAGTCCCCACAGAACTCCATGGTGATAGGGGAATTCATTTTACTGGAGCTTTTCTTTGTTTAATTTGTAAGATTTGGATTATTGTGCAGCATTTTCAATTGTACTTATCACCAAGGTCTTCTGGGTCAGTAGAAAGAGCAAATAGAAAAAGCAAAACTCAGTTGGCTAAAATTAGGGGTGCTTATTTTTTACCCTAGTCTAAGGCCCTTTCACTGGTTCTCCTCAACCTCTGACCCTCTTAGCAAACATCATTTGTCTCCCTTTGAAATTATCATGGGAGACTAATGAGACTGGATGAAGGATTAAATGAACCTATCCTATTAAAGGAGGATACATTACATTATTGCAAGCGTTTAACTGAAATCTTAATAGGGCATTTTAGCTTGTTTCTGATGCTTATCACAGTTATTTATCTTTAAATGAAGACCAGTGCCCTATGACTTAATACCAGGAGACTAGGCATACTGGAAAAGGCAACATTAAATGACCTTTAAACTTCAGTGGAAAGGTTCTCATCAGGTTCGTTAACTAGCTTATGTGCAGCAATACTGAAGGGAATTGACTCTTGGACTCATATACCCCAACTAAAAAGTGGATGGGGTTATAGATAAAACTGCTCACCTCAAATTCTCCATAAAATGATTCTCTAACAGAAAAAAAAAACCCTAACAGAATGAGGAGATGACAACAGAAGTAGATACTTATCCCAAGATGCCAAGCCTGACCTATGTAATTATTTATAACATTTTCTTGAATGCTTGGAATTTGCTCAATGGACCAAAAGATCTGTATTTCACTTGTATAATGGTCTGACAGGGTTTTTTTTTAATTTTTGAACCTTCAGTAGGATGGAAAGGTGTAACTTCCCATATCTAAGCCTTGACAGAATTCACAGAAATTGCATGGCCCTTGATATTCCCTACAGCATCTCAAAGGAGCATCTGTGCTACAGCTCAAACCAAATACTGTGTTTTCATTCTAGAGAAATCCTACAATACAAAGCATTTACTAACCCCTACAAAAAACTAGATTACCAACTTAGGTGATACACTTCCTAGTCTTGTTGATTTTGGGGGAGTTGGTTTGGCTCTGGAAGTTCATAGTTTAAATCTCTACTCATGACTTTATTAATGTTACCAGAAGTATTACTTGAATCCTATTCTGTAAGATTATCACCTCTTGCATCACTCAATGTGTAATCAGGCCTCCAAAAAAATGAATAATAGCTAAATATCTTGAGGCTGTTGATCACAGAAACTACACAGAATAATGATCATAATGTAACTAAATATAAGAAGCAAGCAGGAAAAATATTTCCTGTGTCATAACAGACCAATGTGATAAGAAATTCAGATAATTTTAGGTTATTAACAGAGCCTGATCCACTACCTTACACTCTACACAAAAACAAATGCAAAATAAGTTAGATAACTCGATGTTAAATCTCCATCTATAAAAATTTCAAAGTAAAAATTTTTAAACATTATGTAGATCAATAATTATTACATATGACCCAGGAAGCATGAACCATAAGGTTAAAAAATTAAAACATGTCAAGCTATCTTGTTCATCAGCTATCATCCCTTTACAAAAATAAAAATTAAATCCACATATGAAGAAAAAAGGTGCATACCACAAATACATGTTTATATCACATACATAAATTCATGTATAATACTTTAAATGTAAATATATTTGTTTAAATATACAAAATATATATGTCAAAGTATTTATGACTAGAACATATAAAAATCACGTATTAAACAGAAAAAAGAAACCCTAAATGCTTTTTTTTAATACTTTTTTTTTTCTTTTTACAGCCACACCTATGGCATATGGAACCACCCAGGCTGAAGGTCGAATGAGAGCTTCACCCGCCATCCTACTCCACAGTGCAAAAATCCTGGATTCAAGCTGCATCTGAGACCTAAACCACAGCTTACTTACAGCAATTCCAGAACATTAACCTACTGAACAAGGCCAGTGATTGAACATGCATCCTCGGGGACACTATGTCGGATTCTTAACCCACTGAACTAGAATGGGAACTAAGGAGTTCTTATTTTAAAATTTTACAAAGAACATGAAAAGAACCACCCCAAAAATATGCCTATAGTAATACTTTTAAAAAATGTTCAATGCCATTAATCATCAAGGAAAGCAAGCTAAAACCTTAATAATTTATCACTGCCTATCTCCTAGAATGACTAAAAGTAAAGTGATACAAAGTGACCAGAATGTAGAACTTTGAATGCACTTCTTGTTTTTAGATATCATTCCACATGTTTAATGTTCCCTAATGTTCCATACTGACCATCACCACAGTACCAGAGATAAAATTCAAAACATTTTAGAATTTCTTCCACAGGCCTCAGGTGAATGTGAAAAACAGGTTCTGAATGTGAGTACTTCTACATCATTGTCATTCGTTTTACACCCTCACTGCTCTACACCTCAAGCAATGAACACTAGGTTTCCAGGAAAAGGTTGCCATATTGATAAGAAGACAGAGTTCTTTCTCTGCCATGAGGGCACAGGTTAACCACATCAGAGATCCTCACACTGGAACTATGCCCTCCTTGCTGTGCACATGACATTCAAGTTTCTCAGATACCCAGATTCACACAGAGAAAGGGGACTCACAGGTTTTGTTTCCAAGGGCAGGGAATACAATTCCCCACAGAAGAATATGGGCTCTTCCAACCTGTCTCTCCAGAATACCTGCTTCTAACACAAAGCCTTTCCATCAAAGAAGGTAATTAATTCCTGGGAGAGAATACAGCAGCTCTCAGAAAAAGGTCCTTGACCTTTCGGTGGATACCTCTTAAACATTCATGCATTGCATGGAAAAAAGACTTTTTGTTCTTCTTGTTTACACATCCAGAGCAGGATGCATCAAGGATGGAATGACTCATTTCAATGTGCTTCTACCACACATTCTGCCTCCTGATTATTGGACCGGAGACATCCATCAAAGCTGATTTCTCCATAGTGTTCCAAATGAATGCATTCTAAATTCAACTCCCAAGGTTTCTGGGGAAACCATTTGAGGCTTTAGGTGAGAAGGAAATATTGAGACTATTACAATGACTTACTTTTGTATTGTTGATGTGATAATGAATTATCTCAAGAATCCCTTTCCCCTTGTGTCAGGTCTTTCATCTTGAAAGGTACTTATCCCAAAAGGAGGTCATTGTGAAGATGGATTAGTTTTGAACCCTCTCAAATATCATTAATATCACCCAAGACCAGAAGTCAAGTGTGTCACTAGTGTTGATGCTTATTGAAGATTGTTACTTTACATATGTAATAACCATGATTTTTCAATATTTTTTGCATAGAGGAATAGTGCATTTCACCTTCCCCCATTCTTCAAGGGAAAGTAGGTAAGTATCATCAATGTACTCTACAATGTGAAAAACCTGAACTGAAGAAATTCATTTGTAGGATTCAGCTTTCTACATGAGATTTCATTCTTTCTGCAAGAGACACATTCGAAACAACCAAGCCTAATCATTAGAATGTAAACAAAATTTAAACACACTTCACTCCCAAAAAGATATAAATGTGAATATTGTGATATAAATCATACACTATTTAGTCCAATGGAAGATCTTTTCCTGAGATCCACCGGTCTGCATAATATGAGTTTCCTGCAGCTTCCATCAAAGTAAAATTGGAGATGATTCCTCCACAGTTTACTGTATGATTAAATGTTTTTCTGTATTGTTGCTGAATATGTCCATTCTTCCAACTCCTACATACATAGAGGCATAAAGATAAGTGAAGGTTCTTTGTCTACAGCTCTGTAGTGCATATGTTCATATATGTTTCCTCAATCAATACTCATAATAACCTGAGTGGACATTATTATTCTCACTTAATATTAGAGAAACAAAAGTTGTAAGGTGCCAGGAAATATATCCCATTTATTGGATTGAAGGAACATGGTTTACCACTTTTCTTGTAGCAGATGATATATCCTGTAACTTTTACATCACATTCCCATTACCAATGTCTTGTTACATAGAAATACAATTTTAAAGTAAATTATCTGCCTTCTGTCCCCTTTCTGAGGCTCAGCCCACCTCATCCAAGTCAGACAAAACCCTTTACTAGACTTGTACACAAGATGCCCTCATTCTCAAATCCCTCTTCCCCCAACACTCATATGCTAATATTCTTACTATATTTTCATAGTGAAACCATTCTTCTCATTTGCTCATACACTCACAAACAACATGTAAAAGATCACAACAAATATTTTATTTCAAGGAAAATCTTATAAGAATTTAGAATCCAGTAGAATATAGGCATTTGATATTTATTAGATGGAGAGGCTTAATAAACTCAAGGGTGAGATTTAAAAAATAAACTTTTTTTTTTTCATTTTTAGGTAAGGTGGTTGACAGTAACATGAACTACATGGAGACTAGGAACAATGTAACGGAGTTCATTCTGCTGGGACTCACGCAGAATCCACACATGCAGAAAGTCATATTTGTGGTGTTTTTGCTCATCTACACTGTCTCTCTGGGAGGAAATGTGCTCACCATAGTCACCATCACTACCAGCCCATTAATCGGGTGCCCCATGTACTATTTCCTGGCTCATCTCTCATTCATCGATGCTTGCTTCTCCTGTGTGGATACCCCTAAAATGGTTGTAGACTCACTCCATGAAAAGAAAACAAGCACTTTCCATGGATGCATGATGCAAATCTTTGGGGAACATTTCTTTGGAGGGGCTGATATCATCCTGCTGACCGTGATGGCCTATGACCGCTATGTGGCCATCTGCAAGCCCTTGTACTATGCAACCATCATGAATCGGCGGCTATGTGGCCTGCTGGTGGGAGTGTCATGGCTGGGAGGCTTTCTCCATGGATTCATTCAGATCCTCTTCATCTTCAGATTGCCCTTCTGTGGCCCTAATGTCATAGATCACTTTATGTGTGACTCGATTCCTCTGCTTGATCTGGCCTGCACTGATACCCACACTCTAGGGCTCTTTGTTGCTGCCAACAGTGGACTACTCTGTCTGCTAAGCTTCCTACTTTTGTTTGGCTCCTATGGGGTCATCCTTCACACCCTAAGCACCCAAAGCTTGGAGGCCAGACGCAAAGCCCTCTCTACCTGTGTCTCCCACATCACAGCAGTTGTCATCTTCTTTGTGCCCTGCATATTTGTGTACATGCGACCAGCAGTTACTTTACCCATTGATAAAGTCAGTTGCTGTCTTCTACACTATGATAACTCCCATGTTAAATCCCATAATCTATACCTTGAGAAATGCCCAGCTGAAAAATGCCATTAGGAAACTGTTTAGTAGGAAAGCCATTTCAAGTGAAATATAAATGTGCCTAGAGCCCAAATGTGAGTGAATAAGAGGCAAGGGTCATAAGGAGATTTTTGTTGATCTCAGCAAATAAGACTTATGAGATAAAGAAAATCACTAGAAAGCATAGATTCTGTCAGAAGGGGAAATAAAATGGGTGTAAGAAAATGGGGGGAAAAATAATAAACTAGCCCAGGACTATTCTCTAAACATTTGGAAAATTCTTTCAAACTGGGGAAGTCTATGATTAAATTCAAAAGTGTGTATGGATTCAAATATTTTATTCTAATAAAACAACAGAAAGGCAAAAATATATATATACTGGTGTTTAAGAAGAATCTCTGTAACAATTCGAAGAGTTAGGTAGGCACTACTGTTATTACCATTAATAGATGAGGGAACAAAGAAAAATGTGTAAGTGCCAAAAGAGAAATATTGAAGAGCAAGTAACTGCATTATAACTGATGGCTCAAGACTATGATATTAAATACTCTGATACAGTGTCAGGAAATGATGACAAAAAGGTAACATGATTAGAATAGTCAGCATTCATAAAGATGTACTGAAGGACTGTGCTGGACCATATACATATGTAATAAACAAAGTAACTTTTTACATGCATATCATCATAGGAAGAAATAATGTTCCTTTATATACTTAATATACATAATATGTTTCACTATATATTCCTATCTGTTAGCACATATACTATTATATATTGGTTGATTACATAAAACTAAATTCTAATCATTTTATTAGTCAATCTACCCATGTTTAAATATCATGGTTGATGGTTAGGTATTTTTTTATAACATTGTGTTATGTAACTCCTTTCGGAATATAAAAGACATGGCCCATTTAATCTCTAAAGCATGAGTAATGAATATTACATCATGCTTCCAAATTTCCTTATATCAATCAGAATCATTTTGTATTTTCCATGTGATCATCATATATTGATAATCCATCAGAAAGAAGGATGATACAAATGAAATATTTTATTTGACAGGAATTTCATGTTATTAAATTTATTAATGTAATATTTTATGAATTTCAATGTATTAAACAATCATATTGGAGTTCCCGCTATGGCACAGTAGGCAAAGAATCTGACTGCTGCGGCTCAGGGATCACTGTGGAGGCACAGGCTCGATCCCCACTTCAGTGGATTAAAGGACCAGGCATTGCCACAGCTGCAGTGGAGGTAATAGCTGTGGCTGGGATTCAATCCCTTGTCCAATAATTTCCATATGCCACAAGTACACTCATTAAAAAAAATAAAAAACAAAAACCAGTTATAGTTGTAAACATGTGCCCACTTGAAAACAAGAGTTTGAAAAGTAGAATAAATTGTGGTTTTTAATAATTACCAGATGAATAAATGTAAGATGGAGAAATTTCATAAAAATTATAGGGAAAAAAGAAGTAGTACTTGAGCCTAGGAAATTCTACTTTTAATCTGGGATTTAATTTATATCCCTTCGTGAACCAAAATTTGTTTTTCTTACTAAACTAGGAAGAAGAAAAAAATTGAACCCAAGTGTGTCATTCTATGAAGAAATAGTTAACCTTGATATTCTCCTTGCTCCTAGCAAGACTTCATCACACCATGAATGTGTCCTGTTTTTGCTATATTTCTCTGTTAATCAGTTGGCTTTTTGGTAACATTACATCATGAAAAGCCCTTTTTGACACATGTAGCTTCATGCATGCAAAGTTTGCAATTTCAGAATACATATATTCTATTCATTGCTTCCATCCTTCATTAATTAAACAACACGTATTTTGAGTCCAAGGATTCTAGCAGGCACATCAACACTTGCTGGGGCTTCAGTACTAAAGAAAGAAAAAAACCTGAGTGATGCTTTCACAGAGAGATCCCAGCAAGGGAGTAGAAATGACATCACAGTGTTGTCACCTATAAGATAATGAAGCACAGTGTGTCATAAAAGTCTGTTGGGAAGACACACAACACAGACATGGTGGGTCAGAAAAACTGTTCAGGATGAAAAGACATCAAAATGGGATGCAATGGATAATATACAATCCCAAGAATGAACAGGGATCAGGGAGAGTAACAGTGTTGCTGTGAGATGGAATATATATCAAAGGTCAGCAGGTGAGTACAAGAATGCAGAAATCATAATATATTAAATATTCCTGTGCTTGTTAAATCAACCATTTACTCAAAAATTTTTTCCTGAATGTCCACTGTGTGCCAGGGAACATCCTGGACTCGTAGCTCATAAAAGGAAAAGAGTACATTATGAAGTTAGACAGATACGGACAGAGAAGTTCAAAAGGGTCTCATAATGGTTTGACGGCTTCATGCTAAGGACTATAGGGAAAATTTCCAGCGTACATAGTTTTAAACTAGAAAATGATGAAGTTAGCTTTGAGTTTTAGAATGATGATTCTGGCTTCCTGTATGGAAACTAAATTGAAGGAAGTATTGAAAGGCAGCAGGAAGGGAGCTAGGAGGTTACTGTAATGATTTTGGTGTAAAAGGATGCAGGCTTGAGCTTTGGCAAGTGATGATGCAGAATGAGGTGGACACGGCTGTTTCTGGTCAGATCTCATTCACTGGGCCCCACTGCACCCAGGAATTGCTGCTGTGTGTCTGGGCTGCTGACACCCCACAGCCCCATTCTTTTTGGACATCTGTGGCATATGGAAGTTCCCAGGCTAAAGGTCAAATCAGAGCTTCAGCTGCCATCCCATGCCACAACAATCCTGGATACAAGCGACATTCAAGACTTATGTTACAGCTTATTATAGCAACTCCGGATAATTAACCCACTGAGCAAGGCCAACCATTGAATGTGCATCCTCATGGACACTATGTCGTGTTCTTAAAACACTGACCTAGAAGGGGAAATAAGTTCTTATTTTTAAATTTTAAAGAACATGAAAAGACACTCCTTCCACCAAGTATACCTAAAACAATACTTCAAAAAAAAAAAAATGCTCAACATTATCAGTCAACAGGAAAGCAAACTAAAACCTCAACATTTTATCACTGCATATCTCATAGAATGAATAAAAGTGAAATAATACAAAGGGACGAGAATGTAGAGCTTTATTTGTGTTTAAACTTCGAATGAGTTTCTTGTGTTTAGATATCATTCCACATGTTTACGGTTTTTTAATGTCCCATACTGACCATCACAAGAGTACCAGCATTAAATCATTGAGGATATATATATTTTTTTCCCCACTGTACAGCAAGGGGGTCAGGTTATCCTTACATGTATACATTACAATTACATTTTTTCCCCCACCCTTTCTTCTGTTGCAACATGAGTATCTAGACAAAGTTCTCAATGCTATTCAGCAGGATCTCCTTGTAAATCTATTCTAAGTTGTGTCTGATAAGCCCAAGCTCCCGATCCCTCCCACTCCCTCCCCCTCCCATCAGGCAGCCACAAGTCTCTTCTCCAAGTCCATGAGTTTTCTTTTCTGAGGAGATGTTCATTTGTGCTGGATATTAGATTCCAGTTATAAGTGATATCATATGGTATTTGTCTTTGTCTTTCTGGCTCATTTCACTCAGGATGAGATTCTCTAGTTCCATCCATGTTGCTGCAAATGGCATTATGTCATTCTTTTTTATGGCTGAGTAGTATTCCATTGTGTATATATACCACATTCTTCCGAATCCAATCATCTGTCGATGGACATTTGGGTTGTTTCCATGTCTTGGCTATTGTGAATAGTGCTGCAATGAACATGCGGGTGCACGTGTCTCTTTTAAGTAGAGTTTTGTCCGGAATTGAGGATATTTTAGAATTTCTGTTTTCTTCCACAGACCTCTGGTAAATGTGAAAAATGAGATATGGAATTTGAGTACTTTTAAATCACTGTCATTAATTTTATGCCCTCTCTGAACTGGTTGCTAATCAATGAACACGAGCTTTCCAGGAAAAGGGTTTCATATGGATAAGAAGACAGAATTCTCTCTCTGCCATGAGGGCACAGGTTAACCACATCAGAGATCCTTACACTGGAACTATGCCATCCTTGCTGTGCACATGACATTCAAGTTTCTCAGATACCCAGATTCACACAGAGAAAGGGGACTCACAGGTTTTGTTTCCAAGGGCAGGGAATACAATTCCCCACAGAAGAATATGTGTTTTTCCAACCTGTCTCTCCAGAATACCTGCTTCTAAGACAAAGCCTTTCCATCAAAGAAGGTAATTAATTCCTGGGAGAGAATACAGCAGCTCTCAGGAAAAGGTCCTTGACCTTTTGGTGGATACCTCTTAAATATTCATGCATTGCATGGAAAAAAGACTTTTTGTTCTTGTGGTTTGCACATCGAGAGCAGGATGCATCAAGGATGGAATGACTCATTTCAATGTGCTTCTACCACACATTCTGCCTCCTGATTATTGGACCGGAGCCATGCATCAAAGTTCATTTCTCCATAGTGTTCACAATGAATGCATTCTAAATTCAACTCCCAAGGTTTCTGGGGAAACCATTTGAGGCTTTAGGTGAGAAGGAAATATTGAGACTATTACAATGACTTACTTTTGTATTGTTGATGTGACAATGAATTATCTCAAGAATCCCTTTCCCCTTGTGTCAGGTCTTTCATCTTGAAAGGTACTTATCCCCAAAGGAGGTCATTGTGAAGATGGATTAGTTTTGAACCCTCTCAAATATCATTAATATCACCCAAGACCAGAAGGTAAGTGTGTCACTACTTCTGTTGCTTATCAAAGATTGTTAATTTACTTATATAATAATCATGATTTTTAAACATTTTTTGCATAGAGGAAGAATCCTTTCACCTTCCTCCATTCTTCAAGACAAAGTTGATAAGTATCATTAATCTAATCTACAATATAAAATACCTGAGTTGAAGAAATTCATTTGTAGGATGCAGCTTTCTACACCAGATAGCATTCCTTCTTTGAGGCACATTTGAAACAAACAAGACTAATCATGAAAACGTAAGCAAAATTGAAACACACTTTGAACCAAAAAGATATGTCATTAAGTGATATAAATCATACACTATTTAGTCCAATGGAAGATCTTTTCCTGAGATCCACTGGTCTGCATAATATGAGTCTCCTGTAGCTTCTTTCAAAATGAAATTGGAGATGATTCCTCTACAGGTTATTGCATGGTTCAAGGTTTTTCTGTATTATTGCTGAATATGGCCATTCTTCCTACTCCTACATGAATAGAGAGTCATAAAAATAAGTGAAGTTTCTTTGTCTACAGAATGTACTGCATATATTCATATATGTTTCCTCAATCAACACTCATAATAGCCTGCGTGGAAAGTATTATTCTCACTTGATATTAGAGGACACAATGTTGAAAGGTGCCTAGAAGTGTACCCCATTTTAGGAAACTGAGAGTGGGGAGAGAATTTTCACATAAGATTGTTTTTTCTAATTCTTAAATATATGTAACCACTGAGATCATCATTTCAATGCTTTTCAGAAGAGTCCGTGGGTTCTTGTTTAGTAGGGAAACTGGAGAGGAAAGATGCTGGTGTGAGGGAGAGACTAAAATGAAAACAGACCTTCAGTGAAAGCAGGACCACACAGTTATCCAAACCTGGAAATTCCAATATGTTCACCTGTGTGTATATGACTGAGTCTGTGTGTATGTGTATTTATATGTCTGTCAATGAAATGAATTCATACATACTTGCCTCTAAAAGAGCATTAACATAACCATAATTATTATGGTCACATCCAAAGGAGTTGACTAGTTCAACAGTGTTTATTTTAATCTAACAATACAGGACATAGTTAATGAATTTGGAGGAAAAATAAAGATAAGATGCATAATCTAAACTGATATTAGATCTGAGCTTTATTAGCTGCTTGACTGTGTTAAGATCCTTAACTTCTCTCTGCTTCTGCTCCCTAGTGTGTAAAATAAGTACAAAAGTGATAGATGGTGATCATCTCATACTTTTGGAATGATGACTAAAGAAATGCCTAAAAAAACAACTTAGAAGGCAGTAAGGATTCAATGAAGCTAATTAAAACTAATGTTATTGAAGGAGAGTCAACGTACATTAAGGTTTAGCTAATATTATCATGTGCATTACGATTAACATTCATCTCTCAAATTCATTACCATGAACAACATGGATGGAATAATACCATGCACATGATTCTATTAGGCCACGCCCATAGCAATCAATTATTAAAACCATCTTTATCAGCTATTTAAACTTATTGGATTGAAGGAACATGGTTTACCACTTTTCTTATACCAGACGCTGGCTCCTGTACCCTCTTCATCATTTTCTCATTACCGAAGGTCTTGCTACATTTAACTCCATTTTTTTACTGTTATTTCCCAAACACATTTGTTTTCCACTGTACAGCAAGGAGGCCTAGTTATCCATACATGTATAAATACATTTTTCTCCCATTATCATGCATTGTTCTAAGCATCTAGACATAACTCTCAGTGCTACACAGCAGGATCTCATTCTTAATCCATTCCAAAAGCAAGAGTTTGCATACGTTTGCCCCAAGCTCCCAATCCATCCCACTCCCTCCCTGCACGTCCAGGCAACCACAAGTCTACCCTCCAAGTCCCTGCTTTTCTTTTCTGTGGAAAGGCTCATTTGTGCTATATATTAGGTACCAGATATAAGTGATATCATATGGTATTTGTCTTTCTCTTTCTGACTTACTTCACTCAGTAGGAGAGTCTCTAGTTTCATCCATGTGGCAACAAATGGCATTATGTCATTCTTTTTTTATGGCTGAGTAGTATTCCATTGTGTCTTCCTAATCCAATCATCTGTCAATCAACATGTGGGTTGATTCCACGTCCTGGCTACTGTGAATAGAGCTGCAATGAACATATGGGTGCATGTGTATTTTTTAAGGAAAGTTTTGTCTGGATATATGCCTCAGAGTGGGATTGTTGAAAAGTTAATTTTCAGGCTTCTGTCCCCTTGCTAAGCCTCAGCACACTACATCCAAGTCACAAAAAACCCTTCACTAGACGTGTACACAGATTCCCTTTCTATCAAGTCTGTCTTCCCCTTCCATTCATGTTCTCCCATTCCTACATAATATTCTCATATTGACACTCATATTCTCATTTTCTCATATACTCACAACTGAACAATCTTCAAGATATCAGATCAAAATTTTTATCTCAAGGAAAATCAGTATAAGAATTTAGAATCCAGTAGAATACAGGCATTTGATATTTATTAGATGGGGGCTCATTAAACTCAAGGGTGAGCTTTAAAAAATGAACTTTGTTTTATTTTCAGATAACATGTTTAACAATAACAGAACTACATGGAGACTAGGAACAATGTAACGGAGTTCATTCTACTGGGACTCACGCAGAATCCACACATGCAGAAAGTCATATTTGTGGTGTTTTTGCTCATCTACGCTGTCTCTCTGGGAGGAAATGTGCTCACCATGGTCACCATCACTACCAGCCCATTAATCGGGTGCCCCATGTACTTTTTCCTGGCTCATCTCTCTTTCATCGATGCTTGCCTCTCCTGTGTGGATACCCCTAAACTGGTGGTAGACTCACTCCATGAAAAGAAAACAAGCACTTTCCATGGATGCATGATGCAAATCTTTGGGGAACATTTCTTTGGAGGGGCTGATATCATCCTGCTGACCGTGATGGCCTATGACCGCTATGTGGCCATCTGCAAGCCCTTGTACTATGCAACCATCATGAATCGGAGGCTATGTGGCCTGCTGGTGGGAGTGTCATGGCTGGGAGGCTTTCTCCATGGATTCATTCAGATCCTCTTCATCTTCAGATTGCCCTTCTGTGGCCCTAATGTCATAGATCACTTTATGTGTGACCTGATCCCTTTGCTTGAATCTGGCCTGCACTGATACCCACACTCTAGGGCTCTTTGTTGCTGCCAACAGTGGATTCATCTGTCTGTTAATCCTCCTACTCTTGATTGGATCCTATGGGGTCATCCTTAAAACACTAAGCACCCAAAGCTTGGAGGCCAGAACCAAAGCCCTCTCTACCTGTGTCTCCCACATCACAGCAGTTGTCATCTTCTTTGTGCCCTGCATATTTGAGTACATGAGACCAGCAGTTACTTTACCTATTGATAAAGTAGTTGCTGTATTCTTCACTATGATAACTCCCATGGTAAATCCCTTAATCTATACCTTGAGAAATGCCCAGCTGAAAAATGCCATTAGGAAACTGTTTAGTAGGAAAGCCATTTCAAGTGAAATATAAATGTGCCTAGAGCCCAAATGTGAGTGAAGAGTGGCAAGGGTCATAAAGAGAGTTTTGTTAATCTCAGAAAATTAGACTTACCAGATAAGGAAATATAAGAATACTACAAAACATAGATTCTGCCAGAAGAGGAATTCAAATGGGTGCAAGATAATGGCAAAAGAAAAAAAGGAAAAAAACAAACTACAACCCCAGGAGTATTGTCTTAATATTTGGACAATCCCATCAAATTGGGTCATACACTCACTAAGTTAATCAATGTATATGCATTCAAACTTTTATTCTAATAAAATAACATAAAACCATTAAAATATATTTACTAGTATTTAGGAATAATCTCTGTAACAATCCAAAGTGTTAGGTACGTATTGCTCTTATCACTTTAACACCTCAGCAAACAAACAAAAATGACCAAGTTCCAAAAGAGAAATACTGAAGAACCAGTCATCAGAATATAACTGATCAGAATATGATCTTTACTGCTCTGATACACTGTCAGGAAATGATGAAAAAAAGGTTACATGATTAGAATAGTCACCAGTCATAGAGATGGATTCTGGGACTGTACTGGACCATATACATGTGTAATAAATTAACTTATCACATGTATATCATCATATGAAGAAATACTCTTAATATGCATGATATTAGCACAATATTTTCATATCTGTTAGCATGTACACTATTATATAATTGGATGATTACATACAACTAAATTCTAATCATTGTATTAGTCAATATGCCCGTGTTTAAATATCGTGGTTGATGGTTAGGTATTTTCAATGACATTGTGTTATGTAACTCCTTTAGGAATATAAAAGATGTGGCCCATTTAATCTCTAAAACATGAATAATGAATATTGCATCATGTTTCCAAATTTCCTTATATCACTCAGAATCATTCTGTATTGTGACCACCTTACACTGATAATCCATCAGAAACAAGGATGATTCAAATAAAATGATGTTTTATTGGACAGGAACTTCATGTTATTAAATTGATTAAACTAATATTTTATCATTAATTTCAATGTCTTAAACAATGATATTGGAGTTCCCACTGTGGCACTGTAGGCAAAGAATCTGACTGCAGCAGCTCAGGGTCACTGTGAAGGCACAATTTTGACCCCCAGTTCAGTGGATTAAAGGATCAGGCATTGCCACAGCTGCAGTGGAGGTAGCACCTTGTGGCTGGGACTCAATCCCTGGTCCAGGAACTTCCACTGGCCACATGTGGAGTCAAAAAAAAGAAAGAAAGAAAAAACAAAAAATGGTCATACTCATAAAGTATGTACCCACTTGAAAACAAGAGTTTGAAAAAATAGAATAAATTACTGTTTATAATAATTACCAAATGAGTAAACATGAGCATAAACAGTGAAAAATGCAATAAAATTTATTTTTAAAAAAGTAGTACTCAAGCCTTGGAAATTCTTGCTACCTTTACCTGATATATATTATTTATATCCCTTCTGGAACCAAAATTTGTTTTTCTTACTGCTTAAACTAAGAATAAGAAAACAATTGAACCTGAGTGTGTCAATCTGTGAAAAAAGAGTTTACCTTGATATTCACCCAGCCCCTAGCAAGACTTCATCACAGAGTGAATGCGGCCTGTTTTTCCTCTATTTCTCTGTTATTCATTACATCATGAAACACTGTTTTTGCCATATGTAGCATCATGTGTGCAAAGTTTGCAATTTCAGAATAAATATATTCCCTTCACTGCTTCCATCTTTCATTCACTAAACAACACATATTTTGAGTCCAAGGATTCTAACAGGAACATTGATAGATACTGGGGCTTCAGTACTGAATAAAGAAAAACCTGAGTTGTACATTCACAGAGACAACCCAACAAGGGATCAGAAAATGACATCACACTGTTATAACCTGTAAAATAATAAAACACAGTGTGTCATAAAAGTCAGTTGGGAGACACACAACACAGACATGGTGGGTCAGAAAAACTTTTTCAGGATGAAAAGCCATCAAAGTGGGATGCAATGGATAAAACACAAACAGAAGAATCAATAGGCATCAGGGAGAGCAACAGTGTTGCTGGGAGATGGAGTATATATCAAAGGTCAGCAGGTGATTACAAAAATGAACAAGTCCTCATAATTGAAATATTCCTGTGCTTGTTAAATCAATTCTTTATTCAAAAGATATTTACTGAATGTCACCTGTGAGCCAGACAACATGCTGGACACTTAGCTCAAAAAGGGGCAATAGTACATTATGAAGTTGGAGAGATAGGAACTGAGGTCAGGGAGGGTCTCAAAATTATTTGAAGTTTTAATGCTAAGTACTATGGAAAATTTCCAGCTTACATTTTTTTTATTTTTTGATACATATATTATTTCTTTTTTAAAATTTTATTTTCCCACTGTACAGCAAGGGGGATCAGGTTATCCTTACATGTATACATTACAATTACATTTTTTTCCCCACCATTTGTTCTGTTGCAACATGAGTATCTAGACAAAGTTCTCAATGCTACTCAGCAGGATCTCCTTGTAAATCTATTCTAAGTTGGGTCTGATAAGCCCAAGATCCTGATCCTTCCCACTCCCTCCCCCTCCCATCAGGCAGCCACAAGTCTTTTCTGCAAGTCCATGATTTTCATTTCTGAGGAGATGTTCATTTGTGCTGGATATTAGATTCCGGTTATAAGTGATATCACATGGTATTTGTCTTTGTCTTTCTGGCTCATTTCACTCAGTATGAGATTCTCTAGCTCCATCCATGCTGCTGCAAATGACATTATGTCATTCTTTTTTATGGCTGAGTAGTATTCCATTGTGAATACATACCACATCTTCCGAATCCAATCATCTGTCGATGGACATTTGGGTTGTTTCCATGTCCTGGCTATTGGAATAGTGCTGCAATGAACATGAGGGTGCATGTGTCTCTTTAAGTAGAGTTTTGTCCGGATAGATGCCCAAGAGTGGGATTGCAGGGTCATAGGTTAGTTCTATGTATAGGATTTCTAAGGTATCTCCAAACTGTTCTCCATAGTGGCTGTACCAGTTTACATTCCCACCAGCAGTGCAGGAGGGTTCCCTTTTCTCCACTACCTTTTCAGCACTTCTTATTTGTGGATTTATTAATGATGGCCATTCTGACTGGAGTGAGGTGGTATCTCATGGTAGTTTAGATTTGTATTTCTCTTATAATCAATGATGCTGAGCATATTTTTCATGTGTTTCCAGCTTACATATTGTTAAATTAGAAAACAATGAAGTTAGTTTTGAGTTTTGGAATAATAATTCTGGCTTCTGTGGAAACTAAATTGAAGGAAGCATCACAGGTGGCAGAAGGGGAGCTAGAGCTTTTACTGTAATGATTTAGGTGTAAAAGGATCCTGGAGGCTTGAGCTTTGCCAGTGATGAGGCAGAATGGGGTGGACACGGCTGCTGCTGGTCAAATCTCATTCACTGGGCCCCACTGCACCCAGGAATTGCTGCTGTGTGTCTGGGCTGCTGACAATCCATTCTTTCTGGACACCTGGGGCATATGGAAGTTGCCAGGCTAAACGTCAAATCAAAGCGCCAGCTTCCAGCCTACTCCACAGCCACAAGAATCCCCATCCAAGCCACAGTTCAGACCTGAATTGCAGATTCCTTATCACAACTTCCAGAACACAAACCCACTGAGCAAGGCTGAGGATTGAACATGCATCCTCAGGGACACTATGTCGGGTTCTTAACCCACTGAGCTAGAACGGGAACTAAGGAGTTCTTATTTTTAAACTTTCAAAGCACATGAAAAGAAACGCCCCCCACCCCAAATATACCTCAAACAATACTTTTAAGAAACGTTCAATGATAGCAGTCATGAGGGAAAGCAAATTTAAACCTCAGTAGTTTATCACTGCAGACCTCCTAGAGAGACTAAAGGTAAAATAATACAAAGGGACCTGAATGTAGAGCTTTGTTTGCGTTTGAACTTTGAATGCGCATCTTGTGTTTACATATCATTCCACATGTTTAATCTTGCCCAATGTCCCATACTGACCATCACAAGAGTACTAGAGATATCTTGTTGAGAATATTCTAGAATTTCAGTTTTCTTCCTCAGGCCTCTGGTGAATGGGAAAACCAGGTTCTGACTTTTAAATCACTGTCATTAGTTTTATGCCCTCTCTGATCTGGTTCTTAATCAATGAACACGAGCTTTCCAGGAAAAGGGTTTCATATGGATAAGAAGACAGAATCCTCTCTCTGCCACGAGGGCACAGGTTAACCACACCAGAGATCCTCACACTGGAACTATGCCCTCCTTGCTACTCACATGACCTTCAAGTTTCTCAGATACCCAGATTCACACAGAGAAAAGGGACTCACAAGTTTTGTTTCCAAGGGCAGGGAATACAATTCCCCACAGAAGAATGTGTGTTTTTCCAACCTGCCTCTCCAGAATACCTGCTTCGAAGACAAAGCCTTTCCATCAAAGAAGGTAATTAATTCCTGGGAGAGAAAACAGCAGCTCTCAGAAAAGGGTCCTCAAACTACTGTGGAAATCTCTTTAAATATCCATGCATTGCATGGGAACATGTCTTTGTTGTTTGTCTCCTTACACATCCAGAGCACGATGCATCAAGGATGGAGTGGCGCATTTCGATGTGTTTCTACCACACATCCTGCCTCCTGCTTATAGGACCGGAGACACCCATCAAAGCTCATTTCTCCATAGTGTTCAAAATCAATTCCTTCTAAATCCAACTCCCAGGATTTCTGGGGAAACCATTTGTGCCATTAGGCTAGGAGGAAATATTTAGCCTATTAAAGTGACGTACTTATCTACTGTTGAGAAGATACTAAAATTATCTGAAGAATCTTTCTTCTTGTGTCAGGTGTTTCATCTTGAAAGGTACTTATCCCAAAGGGAGGTCGTTTTGAAGATGGATTAGTTTCGAACCCTCTCAAATGTCATTAATATCACCCAAGACCAGAAGGTAAGGTTCTCAATAGTGCTGATCCATTAAAGATTGTTACTTTACATATGCAATGATCATGATTTGTCAACATTTTTCAATTGAATAATAGTCCATTTCACCTTCCCCCGTTCTTCAAGAGAAAGTTGGTAAGTATCATTAGTCTAATCTGTGATATGAAAAACCTGAGATTAAGAAATGTATTTTTGTAGGACCTAGCTCTCTAACACCAAATGTCATTCTTTTGCCAAAGAAACTTTTGAAACAATCAAGACTAATCATGAGAATGTAAACAAAATTTAAACACACCACACACCCACAAAGGTAGAAATGACAATATTAAGTGATAGAAACCATAAACTCTTTAGTCCATTGAAAAGATCTTTCCCTGAGACCCACTGGTCTGCATAATATGAGTCTCCCATAGCTTCTTTCAAAATACCACTGGAGATGATTCCTCTACAGGTTATTGCATGGTTCAAGGTTTTCCTGCATTATTGCTGAATATGGCCATTCTTCCTAGGTCTACATACCTGGTCATAAAGATAAGTGGGGGTTCTTTGTCTACAGCATGTAGTGCATAGGTTCATATGTGTTTCCTCAACTGAGTGGACACTAATATTCTCACTTGATATTAGTGGAAACAAGGTTGTAAGGTGCCAAGAAATGTGCCCCAGATCAAGAAGCTGAGAGCGGGGAAACAATCTTGTTTTCTGATTTTTTTTTTTTCTGATTCTCAAACTAATATACTCAACCACTGGAATCATAATTTCAACACTTTTCAGAAGCATCTGTGGATTCATGATTTGTATGGAAACTGAGATGTAAAAATCCTAGGGTGAGGGAGAGAAAAAAGGAAAACAGACCTTCAGTGAAAGCAGGACCACATAGTTATTCAAAACTGGAAATTCCAATATGTTGACCTGTGTGCATAGGTCTTGGTCTGTGTGTATGTGTATTTATATGTCTGTCAATGAAATGGATTCATATATACTTGCCTCTGAAAGAGCATTAACGTAACCATAAGTATTACGGTCACATCCAACGGAGTTGACTAGTTCAACAGTGTTTATTTTAACCTAACAACATAGGCCACAGTTTAAGAATTTGGATGAAAATTAAATAAGATGTACACTCTGAACTAATCTTAGATCTGCCCTTTAATAGCTGCTTGATTTTGTTAATATGCTTAACTTCACTCTGTTTTACACCCTAGTGTGTAAAGTAAATACAAAAATGAACTGGGGATCATCTCATACGTGTGTAATGAGGATTAACCAATTGCCTAAAAACAAACAAACAAACAGAGTACAATAAGTATTCATGAAGATAATTAAAACTAATTTTATTGAAGTACGGTTGATGTGAACTAAGTTTCAGTTAATACTATCATGTGTATTCCCATTAACATTCATCCATAAAATTCTTTTTTTACATAGTTTTCATTTTTTTCCATTATAATGGTTTGCAGAGTTCTGTCAATTTTATTCGATACAGCATATAAAATTATTTACCGTGATCAACATGGATGGAAAAAATCCCATCCACATGTTTCTATTATGTCATGCCCATCGCAATTATTAAAATCACCTTTATCAGCTTTTATAACTTTTTTGGCCTGAAGGATATGTTTTAACACTTTTCCTGTAGCAGACTCCATCTCCTGTTTCTTTTTCATCACTTTCCCTTTAACAATGACTTGCTACATTGAATTACTTGTTTAAAGTTAATTTTCTGCCTTCTGTACCAGACTGGGCCTCAGCCAACTTCATCCACGTCACAGAAAACTCTTCACTTGACTTGTACACAAGATTCTCTCTCTCTCAAATCCCCCTTCCCCTAGCACTCATATGCTAATATTCTTACACTTCAGTTCTCAAACTAACAGTATTACTCTCATTTTCTCATACACTCACAATTGAACAACATACAAGAGATGAGAACAAATTTTTTCCTTCAAGGAAAAAAAATCCTATAAGAATTTAGAATCAACTGGAATAATGGAATTTGATAATTATTAGATAGAGAGGCTTAATAAATGCAATGTTGAGCTTTAAAAAAAGACTTTATTTTCAGCTAATGTGGTTGACAATGATGTGAAATACAGTGAGAAAAGGAACAATGTAACGGAGTTCATTCTACTGGGACTCACGCAGAATCCACACATGCAGAAAGTCATATTTGTGGTGTTTTTGCTCATCTACGCTGTCTCTCTGGGAGGAAATGTGCTCACCATGGTCACCATCACTACCAGCCCATTAATCGGGTGCCCCATGTACTTTTTCCTGGCTCATCTCTCGTTCATCGATGCTTGCCTCTTCCTGTGTGGATACCCTAAACTGGTTGTAGACTCACTCCATGAAAAGAAAACAAGCACTTTCCATGGATGCATGATGCAAATCTTTGGGGAACATTTATTTGGAGGGGCTGATATCATCCTGCTGACTGTGATGGCCTATGACCGCTATGTGGCCATCTGCAAGCCCTTGTACTATGCAACCATCATGAATCGGAGGCTATGTGGCCTGCTGGTGGGAGTGTCATGGCTGGGAGGCTTTCTCCATGGATTCATTCAGATCCTCTTCATCTTCAGATTGCCCTTCTGTGGCCCTAATGTCATAGATCACTTTATGTGTGACCTGATCCCTTTGCTTGATCTGGCCTGCACTGATACCCACACTCTAGGGCTCTTTGTTGCTGCCAACAGTGGACTACTCTGTGTGCTAAACTTCCTACTCTTGCTTGGCTCCTATGTGGTCATCCTTTACACCCTTAGGACCCAAAGCTTGGAGGCCAGACGCAAAGCCCTCTCTACCTGTGTCTCCCACATCACAGCAGTTGTCATCTTCTTTGTGCCCTGCATATTTGAGTACGTGCGACCAGCAGTTACTTTACCCATTGATAAAGCAGTTGCTGTCTTCTACACTATGATAACTCCCATGTTAACTCCCTTAATCTATACCTTGAGAAATGCCCAGCTGAAAACTGCCATTAGGAAATTGTTTAGTGTGAAAGCCATTTCAAGTGAAATATAAATGTGCCTAGAGCCCAAATGTGAGTGAATAAGAGGCAAGGGTATAAGGATATTTTTCCTGATCTCAGCAAATAAGACTATGAGATAAAGAAAAATAAGGTCACTACAAAGTATAGATTCTGCACTAAGAGGAGTCAAATTGGGTACAAGGAAATAGAGCAGAACAGAAGCTAGCCCAGTGCTATTCTCTAAATATTTGGAAAATTCTATCAAATTGGGACACACTTTCTCTAAATTTATCAATATATATGGATTCAAAGCTTTTATTTTAATTAAACAAGACAAATGCAATAAAAGTATATACTGGTGTTTAGGAATAATTTCTGTAACAATCCTACGAATTAGCTAGGGACTCCTGTTATCATCATTAACAGCTGAGGAAATAAACAGGAATGAGTAACTGCCAGAACAGAAATATTGAAGAACCAGTCATCAAAATATAACTGATCACTGAGACTATGATCTTAACAGCTGTGATACACTGTCGGGAAAATGATGACAAAAAGGTAACATGCCTAGAATAGTCACCATTTATAGAGATGGACTGAGGGAGTGTGCTGGACCATATACCTGTGTAACAAAAAAAGTAAGTTTGAAAAGTATATTATTATAGGAAGAAATATTTTTCATTTATATCCTAATATGTATGATATGTTGCACTATACATATCTGTTAGCATATATGCTATTATATAATTGGTTGAATACATAAAACTAAATTATAATCATTTTATTAGTAAATTTGCCCATGTTTAAATATCATGAATTATGGTTATGTATTTTCCATAACATTGTGTTAAGAAACTCCTTCGTGAATATAAAAGATATAGGCCATCTAATATAAAAGCATGAATAATGAATATTACATCATATTTCCAAATGTCCTTCTATCACTCAGATGCATTTTGTATTGTCTTTGTGACCATCTTCTGCTGATAATCCATCAGAAAGAGGGATGATTTAAATGATATTTTATTTGACAGGAATTTCATGTTATTAAATTTATGGAAGTAGTATTTTATCATGAATTTCAATGTTTTAAACAATCATATTGGAGTGTCGACTCTGGAATAGAGTAGGTAAAGAATATGACTCCAGTGGCTCAGGGCTACTGTGGAGGCACAGGTTTGATCCCTAGTTCAGTGGGTTAAAGGATCAGGCATTGCCACAGCTACAGCATAGGTAACAGCTGTGGCTGGGATATAATTCCTGGTCTGGGAACTTCCATATGGTACAGGTGTAGTCAAGAAAAAGGCAACAGATAAGGAACAAAAACCAGTCATACTCATAAATATGTGCCCACTGGAAAACAAGAGTTTGAACAAGTAGAACAAATTGTGGTTTCTAATAATTAACAAATGAATAAAGGTAAATACAAAGAGGGAAACATGTAATAAAACATAGGAAAAAAATACTACGGAACCTAGGAAATTCTTTCTACCTTCATCTGAGACTTTTGTTTAGATCCCTTACCATTTGCTTTTCTTCCTGCTTAAACTAGGAATAAGGAAAAACATAAATGAGTATGTCATTCTATGAAAAAGTAGTTTACCCTGAGGTTCTCCCTGCTCCTAGAAAGACTTTCACCTCACCATGAATGTGGCCTGCTTTTCCTGTATTTTTCTGTTGATCGGTTTGATTTTTGGTAACATGACATCATGAAAATCTATGCTTGACAGATGTACCTTCATGTATGCAAACTCTGCAATTTCAGAATAAATACATTCCATTCATTGCTTCCATCCTTCATTTATTAAGCAACACATACTTTGAGTCCAAGGATTCTAGCAGGAACATTCATACATGCTGGGGCTTCAGGACTGAATAAAGAAAAAAACCTGACGGATGCTTTCACAGACAGACCCCGACAAGGGAGCAGAACATGACATCACACTGCTATCACCTGTAAGATAATGAAGCACAGTGTGTCATCAAAGTCTGTTGGGAAGACACACAACACAGAAATGGTGGGGCAGAAAAAAATTTCAGGATTAAAAGAGATCAGAATGGGATGCAGTGGATAAAATACAGTCAGAAGAATGAATAGGCATTAGGGAGAGGAACAGTGTTGCTGAGAGATGGAATATATATCCAAGGTCAGCAGGTGAATACAAATATGCATAAGTCGGAGTTCTTGTCGTGGTGCAGCGGTTAATGAATCCAACTAGGAACCATGAGGTTGCGGGTTTCGACCCCTGGCCTTACATAGTGGATTATGGATCTGGCATTGATGTGAGCTGAGGTGTAGGTCAGAGACACAGCTCAGATGCTGCATTGCTGTGGCTTTGGCAAAGGCCGGCAGCTACAGCTCTGATTAGGCCCCTAGCTTGGGAACCTCCAAATGCCATGGGTGTGGCCCTAGAAAAGACGCAAAGAAAAAAAAAATGCATAAGTCCTAATAAATTAAATATTCCTGTGCTTGTTAAATCAAGTATTTATTCAAAAGTTATTTCCTGAATGTTCACTGTGTGGCAGGCAACATGCTAGACACTTAGCTCCAAAAGGGACAATAGCACATTTTGAAGTTGGAGAGACAGGAACAGAGAAGGTTAAGGAGGGTGTTGTAATTGTTTGAAGGCTTAATGCTAAGTACTCCAGGGAAATTGTTCAGCGTACATAGTTTTCAACTAGAAAATGATGAAGTTCGTTTTGAGTTTTAGAATGATAATTCTGGCTTCACTATGGAAACTAAGTTGAAGGAAGTATCACAGGCAGCAGAAGGAAGCGAAGAGGTTACTGTAATGATTCAGGTGTAAAAGGATTCTGGAGGCTTGAGCTTTGCCAGTGATGATGCAGAATGGGGTGGACATGGCTGCTTCTGGTCAGATCTCATGCACTGGGCCCCAATTCACCCAGGAATAGCTGCTGTGTGTCTGGGCTGCTGACAGCCCACAGCCCCATTCTTTCTGGACACCTGTGGCATATGGAAGTTTCCAGGCTTATGGTAAAAGCAGAGCTTCAGTTGCCAGCCTACTCCACAGGCACAAGAATCCCCATCCAAGCCACATTCAAGAAAGAAATCACAGCTTATGTATGACAACTCCAGGACGTTAACCCACTGAGCAAGGCGAAGGATTGAACAGGCATCCTCAAGGACACTATGTCAGGTTCTTCACACACTGAGCTAGAAAGGGAACTAAGGAGTTCTCATTTTTATTTTTACTATTAGTATTTTTTTTTTGTCATTTTGTCTTTTCTAAGGCTGCACCTGCAACACATGGAGGTTCCCAGGTCAGGGGTACAATCGGAGCAGTAGCCGCCTGCTTACACAAGAGCCACAGCAACACAGGACCCAAGCCACATCTGTGACTCACACTGCAGCTCATGGCAAAGCCCGATCCTTAACCCACTGAGTGAGGCCAAGAATCGAACCTGCAACCTCATGGTGCCTAGTCAGAATCATTAACGACTGAGCCATGATGGGAACTCCTGCTTTGTTTTGTTATTTTCTTAATTACAAATTTTACAAAGAACATGAAAAGAAACACCCTCCCCCCCCTAAAAATATACCTATAATGACAGTTAAAAAAATGTTCAATGTAATTAGTCATCACGGATAGCAAACTAAATCCTCCATAATTTATCACTGCATATCTCCTAGAATGACTAAAAGTAAAATGCCAACAAAGGAACCAGAATGTCCCTTGTGTTTGAATTTAGAATGAGCTTCATGTGTTTAGATATCATTCCACATGTTTAATGTTGCCTAATGTCCCATAATGACCATCACCAAAGAACCAGAGATAAAATTGAAAATGTTTTAGAACTGTTCTTTTCATTCTGGGGCTCCTGGTGAATGTGAAAAACAGGTTCTGAATGTGAGTACTTTAAATCTCTGTCATTAATTTTACACCCTCACTGCTCTAGCTCTCATGGAATAAATACTAGGTTTCCAAGAAAAGGTTGTCATATTGATAAGAAGATAGAATTCTCTCTCAGCCATGAGGGCACAGGTTCACCACATCAGAGATCCTCACACTGGAACTACGCCCTCCTTGCTGTGCACATGACATTCAAGTTTCTCAGATACCCAGATTCACACAGAGAAAGGGGACTCACATGTTTTGCTTCCAAGGGCAGGGAATACAATTCCCCACAGAAGAATATGGGCTCTTCCAACCTGTCTCTCCAGCATACCTGCTTCGAAGACAAAGCCTTTCCATCAAAGAAGGTAATTAATTCCTGGGAGAGAAAATAGCAGCTCTAAGGAAAAGGCCCATGAACTACTGTGGAAACCTCTTTAAATATCCATGCAGGGCATGGGAACATGGCTTTTTCTGTTTGATTGCTTACACATCCAGAGTACGATGCATCAAGGATGGAATGAGGATTTTGATGTGTTTCTACCACACATTCTGCCTCCTGCTTATAGGACCAGAGCCATCCATCAAAGCTCATTTCGCCATAGTGTTCAAAATCAATTCTTCTAAATCAAACTCCCAGGTTTTCTGGGGAAACCACTTGAGGCGCTAGGCTAGAAGCATATTTATACACTGTTAAAATGACTTACTTATCTACTGTCGATGTGATAAGCAATTATCTGAAGAATCTCTTTTCTATTGTGTCATGTCTTTCATCTTGAAAGGTACTTATCCCAAAAGGAGGTCATTGTGAAGATGGATTAGTTTTGAGCCCGCTCAAATATCATTAACATTATCCAAGACCAGAAGGTAAGTTTCTCAGTAGTGCTGATGCTGATTACAGATTGTTATTTTACATATATAATGATCCTGATCTTTCAACATTTTTCAAAGGAATAATAACGCATTATATCTTTCCCCACTCTTCAAGAGAAAGGGGATGAATATCATCTACCCTAACAAACGAGAAACACTCGAGATTAAGAAATGTATTTGTAGGACCCAGCTCTCTACACCAGATATCTTTCTTTGGCCAAGAGACCATTTGAAACACTCAAGATGAATCATGAGAATGTAAATGAAATTTAACACACCTCACACACAACGGTATAAAGGAGACTATGAAGCGATATAAACCATATACTATTTAGTCCAATAGGAAGATCTTTTGCTGAGATCCACTGTTATGCATACTATGAGTCTCCTCTGGCTCTGTTAATGGAAAACTGGAGATGAATCCTCCACAGTTTCTTACATGGTTAAATGTTTTTCTGTATTATTGCTGAATGTGGCCATTCTTCCTATGCCTACATCCACAGAGAGTCAAAAACAAGTGAAGGTTCTTTGCATACACCATGTATTGCATATGTTCATATGTGTTTCCTCAATCAATACCCATCATAGCTGAGCGCACATGAATATTCTCACTAGGTATTAGAGGAAACAAACTTGTAACAGACCAGGAAATGAACCTCAGATCAAGAAGCTGAGAGTGGGGAAAGAATTTTCTAATCTGATTTGCTTTTCTGATTCTCCGAGTAATACACTCAACCCCTGGTATCATCAAATCAATGCTTTTTGGGAGTATCTGAGGATTCATGACTAGTAGGGAAACTGGGGAGGAAAGATGCCAGGGTGAGGGAGAGACAAAATGAAAACACACCTTCAGTGAACGCAGGACCACATATTTATCCAAAACTGGAAATTCCAATATGTTGAACTGTCTATATTTCTGAGTCTGCATGTATGTGTATTAATATGTCTGTCAATGAAATGGATTCATATGTACTTGTCTTTGAAAGAGAATTATAGTACCATGACAATTATGGTCACATCAAAAGGAGACGGTTAGTTTGGCAGTGTTTATTTTAATCTAACAATGTAGGGCATAGTGAAGGAAATTGGAGGAAAAATAAAGCTAGGATGTATAATCTGTACTATTCTTAGATCTGCCATTTATTAGCTGCTTGATGTAGTTGAGATCCTTAATTTCTCTCTGTTTCTGCTCCCTAGTGTGTTAAATAGGGTGGGAAATGATTGTGGTAATTGTCTCATAATTTTTTACTGAGGATTAACTAAATGCCTTAAAAAAAATTTGCGTGCAATCATTATTTCATTAAGCCAATTTAAATAAATTTTCTTGTAGTATAGTTGATTTAAATTAAGGTTTAATTACTATTATCATGTGTGTTCCCATTAACATTAGGCTCTACAAATTTTAAATGATTTTTTTCCATAAAACCTGGCTTACAATGTTCTGTCAATGTTACACTGTACAGCATATAAAATGCTTTACCATGATCAGCATGGATGGAATAATACCATGCACATGATTCTATTATGCCATGTCCATTGCAATCAATTATTAAAACCACCTATATCAGCTATTATAAAGTTGTTGGATTGAAGACACATGGTTTACCCATTTTCTTATACCATACTCTCTCCTGTACCCTGTTCATCACCTTCCCATTACCAATGGCTTCTTATATTAAATTACATTTTTAAGTAAATTTTCTGACCTCTCTCACCTTACTGAGTCTTTGCCCACTTCATCCAAGTCACACAAGACACTTCACTAAACTCGTACACAAGATTCCCTCTCTCTCAGATACCTTGTCCCCTAACACTCATATAATAACAGTCTTACATGTATATTCTCACATTGACACTCATAATCTCATTTTATATTACACTCACAATTGAATTACCTTCAAGACATCAGATCAAATTTTTTATCTCAAGGAAAATCTTATAGGAATTTAGAATCCAGTAGAATATAGGTATTTGTTATTTAATTGATGGAGAGGCTTAATAAACTCAAGAGTGGGTTAAAAAAAAAGGACTTTATTTTTTCAGGTAATGCGGTTGACAGTAACATGAACCAACATGGAGACTAGGAACAATGTTACGGAGTTCATTCTGCTGGGACTCACACAGAATCCACACATGCAGAAAGTCATATTTGTGGTGTTTTTGCTCATCTACACTGTCTCTCTGGGAGGAAATGTGCTCACCATGGTCACCATCACTACCAGCCCATTAATCGGGTGCCCCATGTACTTTTTCCTGGCTCATCTCTCGTTCATCGATGCTTGTTTCTCCTGTGTGGATACCCCTAAAATGGTTGCAGACTCACTCCATGAAAAGAAAACAACCACTTTCCATGGATGCATGATGCAAATCTTTGGGGAACATTTCTTTGGAGGGGCTGATATCATCCTGCTGACCGTGATGGCCTATGACCGCTATGTGGCCATCTGCAAGCCCTTGTACTATGCAACCATCATGAATCGGCGGCTATGTGGCCTGCTGGTGGGAGTGTCATGGGCAGGAGGCTTTCTCCATGGATTCATTCAGATCCTCTTCATCTTCAGATTGCCCTTCTGTGGCCCTAATGTCATAGATCACTTTATGTGTGACCTGATCCCTTTACTTCATCTAGCCTGCACTGATACCCACACTCTAGGGCTTGTAATTGCTGCCAACAGTGGATTCATCTGTCTGTTAATTTTCCTAATCTTGGTTGGATCCTATGGGGTCATCCTTAACTCCCTAAGGAAGCAAACCTTGGAGGCCAGACGCAAAGCCCTCTCTACCTGTGTCTCCCACATCACAGCAGTTGTCATCTTCTTTGTGCCCTGCATATTTGAGTATGTGCGACCAGCAGTTACTTTACCCATTGATAAAGCAGTTGCTGTTTTCTACACTATGATAACTCCCATGTTAAATCCCTTAATCTATACCTTGAGAAATGCCCAGCTGAAAAATGCCATTAGGAAGCTGTTTAGTAGGAAAGCCATTTCAAGTGAAATATAAATGTGCCTAGAGCCCAAATGTGAGTGAATAAGAGGCAAGGGTCATAAGGACATTTTTGTTAATCTCAGCAAGAGATAAAGATAATTAAAATCACTACAAACCATAGAGTCTGCCAGAAGGAGAATTAAAATGGGTGCAAGAAAATGGGGAAAAAAAAAAAAAAAAACTAGCCTAGGACTATTCTCTTTGTATTTGGAAAATTCCATCAATTTGGGTCATGCACTCACTAAGTTAATCAATGTATATGCATTTGAACTTTTATTCTAATAAAACAACATAAAGGCAATAAAATATATACTGGTCTTTAGGAATCATCTCTGTAACCATCCAAAGAGTTAGGTGGGCTCTGCTGTTACCGCCATTCACAGCTGAGGGACAAACAGAAATGACTAAGTTCCAAAACAGAAATATTGAAGAACCACTCATCCGAATATTACTGATCACTCAGACTATGTTCTTAACTGCTGTGATACACTGTCAGGAAAAGATGACAAAAAGGTAACATGATTACAACAGTCACCAGTCATAGAGATGGACTGAGGGACCGTGCTGGACCACATACATATCCAATAAACAAAGTCACTTATTACATGTATATCCTCATATGAAGAAATACTTTTCCTTTATATTCTTCGTATGTATGATAATATTGCACTATATATGCATACCTTTTAGCATATATACTATTATACAATGTGTTGACTACATATAGCTAAATTCTAATGATTTTATCAGTAAATATGCCCATGTTTAAATATCATGGTTGATGGTTATGTATTTACTTCTATAACATTGTGTTATGTAACTCCCTTAGGAATCTAAAAGATATGGCCCATTTCAGCTCAAGCATGAATAATGAATGTTACATCATGTTTCCAAATTTCCTTCTCTCGCTCAGAAGCATTTTTTATTGTCTTTGTGAACATCCTCTGCTGATAATCCACCAGAAAGAGGGAAGATTCATAAAAATAGTATTTTCTTTGTCAGGAATTTCATTAAATTTATTAAATTAATATTTTACCATGAATTTCAAGTTATTAAACAATCATATCCCACTGTGGCACAGGAGGCAAAGAATCTGACTGCAGCAGCTCAGGATCACTGTGGAGGCACAGGCTTGATCCCCAGATCAAGCAGGGGAGGTAACAGCTGTGGCTGGGATTCAATCCCTGGTCTGGGAAATCCATACGCCATGGATGCCATCATTAAAAAATTAATAAATATTCTACCTTTTGCATTTTTATTATGATATGTCTTGTTGGGGGCCTGTTTAGGTTCTGTACAGTAGAAACTTGACAGAACACTGTATACCCAACGATAATGGAAACAAATAAAAATCATTATACATAAAAAAGGAAAAAACTAAACCAGTCATACTCATAAAGCATGTGCTCACTTGAAAACAAGAGTTTGAATATGTAGGCTATTTGTGGTTTATCACATTTACCAAATGAATGACTGTAAGTATAAAGTGAGAAACTTTTAGTAAAATATAGAAAAAAAGAAGTTATAGCAGTAGGAAATTATTTCTACCTTCATCTCAGATTTTTAATATATCCCTTCTGAAACCACAATTTGTATTTGTTAATGCTTAAACTAAGAATAAGAAAAATATTAAACTTGAGTATGTCATTCTATGAAGAAACAGTTTACCTTGATATTGTCCCTATTCTTAGCTTCACACTATGAATATGGCCTGTTTTCCCTCTATTTCTCTGTTAATCAGTTGGCTTTTTGGTAACATTACATCATAGAAAGCCATTTTTGACAGATGTAACTTCATGTATGCAAATTCTGCAATTTCCGAATAAATACATTCCATTCATTGCTTCCATCCTTCATTTATTAAAGAACACATACTTTGAGTCCAAGGATTCTAGCAGGCACATCGATACTTGCTGGGGCTTCAGTACTGAATAAAGAAAAAAACCTGAGTGATGCTTTCACAGACAGACCCTAACTAGAGAACAGAGCATGACATCACACTGCTATAACCTGTATGATAATAAAGCACAGTGTGTCATCAAGGTCTGTTAGGAAGACACACAACACAGATATGGTGGGTAAGGAAAAAATTTCAGGATGAAAAGACATTGAAATGGGATGCAGTGGATAAAACAGAATCAGAAGAATGAATAGGCATCAGGGAGAGTAACAGTGTTGTTGGGAGATGGAATATATATCACAGGTCAGCAGGTGAATACAAGAATGCACAAGTCCTAATAAATTAAATATTCCTGTGCTTGTTAAATCAATGATTTCTTCAACAATCATTTCCAGAATGTCCACTGTGTGCCAGGCAACATGCTGGACACTTAGCTCAAAAAGGAACAACAGCACATTATGACGTTGCAGAGACAGGAACAGAGAATGTCAAGGAGGGTCTCATAATTGTTTGAAGGCTTAATACTAAGTACTCTAGGGAAAATTTCCAATGTAAAAAAATTAAACCTAAAATGATAAAGTTAGCTTTAAGTTTTAGATTAATAATTCTGGCTTCAGTACAGAAAATAAATTGAAGGAACCAAACATGAAGCAGAAGGGGAGCTAGAGGTCACTGTAATTATTTCAGTGTAAAAGGATCCTGGAGGCTTGAGCTTTGCCAGTGATGATGCAGAATGGGGTGGACATGGCTGCTTCTGGTCAGATCTCATGCACTGGGCCCCAATTCACCCAGGAATAGCTGCTGTGTGTCTGGGCTGCTGACAGCCCACAGCCCCATTCTTTCTGGACACCTGTGGCATATGGAAGTTTCCAGGCTTATGGTAAAAGCAGAGCTTCAGTTGCCAGCCTACTCCACAGGCACAAGAATCCCCATCCAAGCCACATTCAAGAAAGAAATCACAGCTTATGTATGACAACTCCAGGACGTTAACCCACTGAGCAAGGCGAAGGATTGAACAGGCATCCTCAAGGACACTATGTCAGGTTCTTCACACACTGAGCTAGAAAGGGAACTAAGGAGTTCTCATTTTTATTTTTACTATTAGTATTTTTTTTTTGTCATTTTGTCTTTTCTAAGGCTGCACCTGCAACACATGGAGGTTCCCAGGTCAGGGGTACAATCGGAGCAGTAGCCGCCTGCTTACACAAGAGCCACAGCAACACAGGACCCAAGCCACATCTGTGACTCACACTGCAGCTCATGGCAAAGCCCGATCCTTAACCCACTGAGTGAGGCCAAGAATCGAACCTGCAACCTCATGGTGCCTAGTCAGAATCATTAACGACTGAGCCATGATGGGAACTCCTGCTTTGTTTTGTTATTTTCTTAATTACAAATTTTACAAAGAACATGAAAAGAAACACCCTCCCCCCCCTAAAAATATACCTATAATGACAGTTAAAAAAATGTTCAATGTAGTTAGTCATCACGGATAGCAAACTAAATCCTCCATAATTTATCACTGCATATCTCCTAGAATGACTAAAAGTAAAATGCCAACAAAGGAACCAGAATGTCCCTTGTGTTTGAATTTAGAATGAGCTTCATGTGTTTAGATATCATTCCACATGTTTAATGTTGCCTAATGTCCCATAATGACGATCACAAGAGTACTAGAGATATCTTACTGAGAATATTTTAGAATTACATTTTCCTTCAACAACCCTAGGTAATGTGAAAAACAGGTTCTGAATTTCAGTACTTTTAAATGACTGCCATTAACTTTATGCCCTGTCTGATATGGTTCTTAATCAATGAACACTAGGTTTCCAGGAAAAGGATTTCATATTGATGAGAAGACAGAATTCTCTCTCTGCCATGAGGGCACAGGTTCACCACATCAGAGATCCTCACACTGGAACTATGCCCTCCTTGCTGTGCACATGACATTCAAGTTTCTCAGATACCCAGATTCACACAGAGAAAGGGGACTCACATGTTTTGCTTCCAAGGGCAGGGAATACAATTCCCCACAGAAGAATATGGGCTCTTCCAACCTTTTTCTCCAGAATACCTGCTTCGAAGACAAAGCCTTTCCATCAAAGAAGGTAATTAATTCCTGGGAGAGAAAATAGCAGCTCTAAGGAAAAGGCCCATGAACTACTGTGGAAACCTCTTTAAATATCCATGCAGGGCATGGGAACATGGCTTTTTCTGTTTGATTGCTTACACATCCAGAGTACGATGCATCAAGGATGGAATGAGGATTTTGATGTGTTTCTACCACACATTCTGCCTCCTGCTTATAGGACCAGAGCCATCCATCAAAGCTCATTTCGCCATAGTGTTCAAAATCAATTCTTCTAAATCAAACTCCCAGGTTTTCTGGGGAAACCACTTGAGGCATTAGGCTAGAAGGAAATATTTAAACTACTAAACTGACTTGCTCATCTATTGTCGATGTGATAAGCAATTATCTGAAGAATCTCTTTTCCATTGTGTCATGTCTTTCATCTTGAAAGGTACTTATCCCAAAAGGAGGTCATTGTGAAGATGGATTAGTTTTGAGCCCTCTCAAATATCATTAACATTATCCAAGACCAGAAGGTAAGGTTCTCAGTAGTGCTGATGCTGATTCCAGATTGTTACTTTACATATCTAATGATCCTGATCTTTCAACATTTTTCAAAGGAATAATAACGCATTATATCTTTCCCCACTCTTCAAGAGAAAGGGGATGAATATCATCTACCCTAACAAACGAAACACTCGAGATTAAGAAATGTATTTGTAGGACCCAGCTCTCTACACCAGATATCTTTCTTTGGCCAAGAGACCATTTGAAACACTCAAGATGAATCATGAGAATGTAAATGAAATTTAAACACACCTCACACACATGCAAAGGTATAAAGGAGACTATGAAGCGATATAAACCATATACTATTTAGTCCAATAGGAAGATCTTTTGCTGAGATCCACTGTTATGCATACTATGAGTCTCCTCTGGCTCTGTTAATGGAAAACTGGAGATGAATCCTCCACAGTTTCTTACATGGTTAAATGTTTTTCTGTATTATTGCTGAATGTGGCCATTCTTCCTATGCCTACATCCATAGAGAGTCAAAAACATGTGAAGCTTCTTTGTCTACAGCATATAGTGCATGTGTTCATATGTGTTTCCTCAATCAATACCCATCACAGCTGAGTGCACATGAATATTCTCACTAGGTATTAGAGGAAACAAACTTGTAATGGACCAAGAAATGAACCTCAGATCAAGAGGATGAGAGTGGAGAAAGAATTTTCTAATCTGATTTGTTTTTCTGATTCTCCGAGTAATACACTCAACCCCTGGAATCATCAAATCAATGCTTTTTGGGAGTATCTGAGGATTCATGATTAGTAGGGAAACTGGGGAGGAAAGATGCCAGGGTGAGGGAGAGACAAAATGAAAACAGACCTTCAGTGAACGCAGGACCACAAAGTTATCCAAAACTGGAAATTCCAATATGTTGAACCTTATGTATATGTCTGAGTCTGCGTGTATGTGTATTAATATGTCTGTCAATGAAATGGATTCATATGTACTTGACTTTGAAAGAGAATTATAGTACCATGACAATTATGGTCACATCAAAAGGAGACGGTTAGTTTGGTAGTGTTTATTTTAATCTAACAATGTGGGGCATAGAGAAAGAAATTGGAGGAAAAATAAAGCTAAGATGTATAATCTGAACTATTCTTAGATCTGCCATTTATTAGCTGCTTGATGTAGTTAAGATCCTTAATTTCTCTCTGTTTCTGCTCCCTAGTGTGTTAAATAGGTCGAGAAATGATTGTGGTAATTGTCTCATAATTTTTTACTGAGGATTAACTAAATGCCTTAAAAAAATTATTATTATGGTCTGGGAAATCCATACGCCATGGATGCCATCATTAAAAAATTAAAAAATATTCTAACTTTTGCATTTTATTATGATATGTCTTGTTGGGGGCCTGTTTAGGTTCCCTACAGTAGAAACTTGACAGAACACTGTATATCCAACGATAATGGAAACAAATAAAAATCATTATACATAAAAAAAGGAAAAAACTAAACCAGTCATTATTTCATTAAGCCAATTTAAATAAATTTTCTTGTAGTAGTGTTGATTTAAATTAAGGTTTAGTTAATATTATCATGTGTGTTCCCATTAACATTAGGCTCTAAAATTTTTTAAATGATTTTTTTCCATAAAACCTGGTTTACAATGTTCTGTCAATGTTATACTGTGCAGCATATAAAATGCTTTACCATGATCAGCATGGATGGAATAATACCATGCACATGATTCTATTATGCCATGTCCATTGCAATCAATTATTAAAACCACCTATATCAGCTATTATAAAGTTGTTGGATTGAAGACACATGGTTTACCCATTTTCTTATACCATACTCTCTCCTGTACCCTGTTCATCACCTTCCCATTACCAATGGCTTCTTATATTAAATTACATTTTTAAGTAAATTTTCTGGCCTCTCTCACCTTGCTGAGTCTTTGCCCACTTCATCCAAGTCACACAAGACACTTCACTAAACTCGTACACAAGATTCCCTCTCTCTCAGATACCTTGTCCCCTAACACTCATATAATAAGAGTCTTACATGTATATTCTCACATTGACACTCACAATCTCATTTTATATTACACTCACAACTGAATTACCTTCAAGACATCAGATCAAATTTTTATCTCAAGGAAAATCTTATAGGAATTTAGAATCCAGTAGAATATAGGTATTTGTTATTTAATTGATGGAGAGGCTTAATAAACTCAAGAGTGGGTTAAAAAAAAAGGACTTTATTTTTTCAGGTAATGCGGTTGACAGTAACATGAACCAACATGGAGAATAGGAATAATGTAACGGAGTTCATTCTGCTGGGACTCACGCAGAATCCACACATGCAGAAAGTCATATTTGTGGTGTTTTTGCTCATCTACACTGTCTCTCTGGGAGGAAATGTGCTCACCATGGTCACCATCACTACCAGCCCATTAATCGGGTGCCCCATGTACTTTTTCCTGGCTCATCTCTCGTTCATCGATGCTTGCTATTCCTCTGTGGATACCCCTAAAATGGTTGCAGACTCACTCCATGAAAAGAAAACAACCACTTTCCATGGATGCATGATGCAAATCTTTGGGGAACATTTCTTTGGAGGGGCTGATATCATCCTGCTGACCGTGATGGCCTATGACCGCTATGTGGCCATCTGCAAGCCCTTGTACTATGCAACCATCATGAATCGGAGGCTATGTGGCCTGCTGGTGGGAGTGTCATGGGCAGGAGGCTTTCTCCATGGATTCATTCAGATCCTCTTCATCTTCAGATTGCCCTTCTGTGGCCCTAATGTCATAGATCACTTTGTGTGTGACCTGATTCCTTTGCTTAATCTGGCCTGCACTGATACCCACACTCTAGGGCTTGTAATTGCTGCCAACAGTGGATTCATCTGTCTGTTAATTTTCCTAATCTTGGTTGGATCCTATGGGGTCATCCTTAACTCCCTAAGGAAGCAAACCTTGGAGGCCAGACGCAAAGCCCTCTCTACCTGTGTCTCCCACATCACAGCAGTTGTCATCTTCTTTGTGCCCTGCATATTTGAGTATGTGCGACCAGCAGTTACTTTACCCATTGATAAAGCAGTTGCTGTTTTCTACACTATGATAACTCCCATGTTAAATCCCTTAATCTATACCTTGAGAAATGCACAGCTAAAAAATGCCATTAGGAAACTGTTTAGTAGGAAAGCTATTTCACGTGAAATATAAATGTGCCTAGAGCCCAAATGTGAATGATGGATGGCAAGGGTCATGATGACATTTTTGCTAATCTCAGCAAGAGATAAAGGTAATTAAAATCACTACAAATCATAGAGTCTGCTAGAAGGAGAATTAAAATGGGTGCAAGAAAATGGGGAAAAAAAAAAAAAAAGCTAGCCCAGGACTATTCTCTTTGTATTTGGAAAAGTCCATCAAATTGGGTCATGAACTCACTAAGTTAATCAATGTATATGCATTTGAACTTTTATTCTAATAAAACAACATAAAGGCAATAAAATATATACTGGTCTTTAGGAATCATCTCTGTAACCATCCAAAGAGTTAGGTGGGCTCTGCTGTTACCGCCATTCACAGCTGAGGGAACAAACAGAAATGACTAAGTTCCAAAACAGAAATATTGAAGAACCACTCATCCGAATATTACTGATCGCTCAGACTATGTTCTTAACTGCTGTGATACACTGTCAGGAAAAGATGACAAAAAGGTAACATGATTACAGCAGTCACCAGTCATAGAGATGGACTGAGGGACCGTGCTGGACCACATACATATCTAATAAACAAAGTCACTTATTACATGTATATCCGCATATGAAGAAATACTTTTCCTTTATATTCTTCGTATGTATGATAATATTGCACTATAGATTCATCTCTGTTAGCATATATACTATTATACAATGTGTTGACTACATATAGCTAAATTCTAATGATTTTATCAGTAAATATGCCCATGTTTAAATATCATGGTTGATGGTTATGTATTTACTTCTATAACATTGTGTTATGTAACTCCTTTAGGAATCTAAAAGATATGGCCCATTTCAGCTCAAGCATGAATAATGAATGTTACATCATGTTTCCAAATTTCCTTCTCTCGCTCAGAAGCATTTTGTATTGTCTTTGTGAACATCCTCTGCTGATAATCCACCAGAAAGAGGGAAGATTCATAAAAATAGTATTTTCTTTGTCAGGAATTTCATTAAATTTATTAAATTAATATTTTACCATGAATTTCAAGTTATTAAACAATCATATCCCACTGTGGCACAGGAGGCAAAGAATCTGACTGCAGCAGCTCAGGATCACTGTGGAGGCACAGGCTTGATCCCCAGATCAAGCAGGGGAGGTAACAGCTGTGGCTGGGATTCAATCCCTGGTCTGGGAAATCCATACGCCATGGATGCCATCATTAAAAAATTAATAAATATTCTAACTTTTGCATTTTTATTATGATATGTCTTGTTGGGGGCCTGTTTAGGTTCCCTACAGTAGAAACTTGACAGAACACTGTATATCCAACAATAATGGAAACAAATAAAAATCATTATACATAAAAAAGGAAAAAACTAAACCAGTCATACTCATAAAGCATGTGCTCACTTGAAAACAAGAGTTTGAATATGTAGGCTATTTGTGGTTTATCACATTTACCAAATGAATGACTGTAAGTATAAAGTGAGAAACTTTTAGTAAAATATAGAAAAAAAGACATTATAGCAGTAGGAAATTATTTCTACCTTCATCTCAGATTTTTAATATATCCCTTCTGAAACCACAATTTGTATTTGTTAATGCTTAAACTAAGAATAAGAAAAATATTAAACTTGAGTATGTCATTCTATGAAGAAACAGTTTACCTTGATATTGTCCCTATTCTTAGCAAGATATCCTCACACTATGAATATGGCCTGTTTTCCCTCTATTTCTCTGTTAATCAGTTGGCTTTTTGGTAACATTACATCATGGAAAGCCATTTTTGACAGATGTAGCTTCATGTATGCAAATTCTGCAATTTCCGAATAAATACATTCCATTCATTGCTTCCATCCTTCATTTATTAAAGAACACATACTTTGAGTCCAAGGATTCTAGCAGGCACATTGATACTTGCTGGGGCTTCAGTACTGAATAAAGAAAAAAAACCTGAGTGATGCTTTCACAGACAGACCCTAACTAGAGAACAGAGCATGACATCACACTGCTATAACCTGTATGATAATGAAGCACAGTGTGTCATCAAGGTCTGTTAGGAAGACACACAACACAGATATGGTGGGTAAGGAAAAAATTTCAGGATGAAAAGACATTGAAATGGGATGCAGTGGATAAAACAATCAGAAGAATGAATAGGCATCAGGGAGAGTAACAGTGTTGTTGGGAGATGGAGTATATATCACAGGTCAGCAGGTGAATACAAGAATGCACAAGTCCTAATAAATTAAATATTCCTGTGCTTGTTAAATCAATGATTTCTTCAACAATCATTTCCAGAATGTCCACTGTGTGCCAGGCAACATGCTGGACACTTAGCTCAAAAAGGAACAACAGTACATTATGACGTTGCAGAGACAGGAACAGAGAATGTCAAGGAGGGTCTCATAATTGTTTGAAGGCTTAATGCTAAGTACTCTAGGGAAAATTTCCAATGTAAAAAAATTAAACCTAAAATGATAAAGTTAGCTTTAAGTTTTAGATTAATAATTCTGGCTTCAGTACAGAAAATAAATTGAAGGAACTAAACATGCAGCAGAAGGGGAGCTAGAGGTCACTGTAATGATTTCAGTGTAAAAGGATCCTGGAGGCTTGAGCTTTGCCAGTGATGATGCAGAATGGGGTGGACACAGCTGCTTCTGGTCAGATCTCATTCACTGGGCCCCACTGCACCCAGGAACTGCTGCTGTGTGTCTGGGCTGCTGACAGTCCACTGCCCCTTCCTTTCTGGACATGTACGTCAGAGAAATCTGGAACCATCTCACTTAGGGATCATGCCCCATGTATCCAAGGTTGTGCCAGTGGGCAATGAATGAAGCATGGTTGAAAAGGCCTCGTCTCATGCCCATCAGTGGAAACAGCTCTGCCATACAGTATATACTGCAGAGTTCCATGCATCCAGGCTGAAGTCCAAGTATATCCCCCTTTTCCTCCTCTCGCAGGCAGTTTCCCTCCAAACTTCCCCTTACAAATTACTTTCATAGACATTTTATCCAAGAGTCTGCATCTAGGAAACCCAAATTAAAATGGAAAAATAGAGAACAGTTCAAGAAATACTCAGGAGTTGTAAGTAAAAGGACTTGATAGAAGATGATGATGTAAGAGAGAAGAATGATGAATGAAATCCATATTCTGCCTTGGTTCATTGGATGCTTGAGGAAGCAGCAAAGAAGGAACCGAGAGAAGATGAGGCCCTTGGCCAGTGAAGAGGTCTCTTCCTCCCCAGTGGACCCGGCCACTAACCCTCTGGCTGAAGGAGTAAACTTTCCTTGCTGAAAAACCCGTCATGAGCTCCCCTATAATGGTTGCCATGAAAGGCAATGCTGATTCTCCTCAGGACCCACCAAGAACTCCTCAAGTTGCTCTTCGTTCCTTAACCTGACAACAGTCCCAACAGACCCCTGAAAGTGAGGTACAGTGTGACGCAAGATGAGTGCCCTACACTCCAAAATAACTCCTTGAGTTTTCTAATTATGCAGACAGAAATCCAGGGAATATATGTGAGAATGGACATCATAGGAAGAAAAAAAATTTCTGAACCAGGCTTGACTTATTGGTATGGGCCCAAATGAAGATATTCTGTTTTCTTTTTTTTTTTTTTCCTGTCTTTTTTAGGGCCACACTGGTGGCATATGGAAGATTCCAGGCTAGGGGTTGAATCAGAGCCTTAACTTCAGGCCTACACCACCGCTGTGTCACAGCAATGCCGGATCCTTAACCCACTGAGCGAGGCCAGGAATCGAACCCGAATCCTCGCAGACACAAGTGGGGTTCGCTACTGCTAAGCCACAACGGAAATCCCAGATGTGGCATTTAACATTGCTGCTGGGGGAGTCACGAAAGGCACTAACAGTCTGCATGGTGAAGAAGAACACAAGAACCAAAGGTGACCCACAGTGAGTGGCTTAGAAATGCCAGCCCGCCTTGGTTTAATGCTGAGAAACAGAGTCAAAGACATGGGTAAGTTGGAATATTTGAGTCAATATGTCAATTAAAATCTACTCAGCCACCCTGGGATGATCTAGAGACATCAACTTCATCAATACCCGGAGAAAGAAATCTGTAGAGGGAACCTCAACATTCTTGAAAAGGTCTGTGATGGCCCTTTTCCGTGGGCTAGACCATTAGTGGAAATCATGGTCACTGATTTGCGAAATCCAAATGAAAGTAACTTAATGAGTGTAAGTAATTTCAGTGAAAGTAACTGAGTCCCAGGTCCGAGTGGCCAAGCAATGGCAGTTAATCCCAAAGGGAGGTGTGGGCCTGGTCACCATAATGGACAGCAGAGTCAAACAACAGGCAGAATAACACTTAGAGTGTTGTCTAGTTGATCACGGCATCCCTAGAAGTGAGACAGAGAATAACTGTAATCAATTCTTAACCCCTCTGTGTCAGCAGAAAATCTCTAGCTGATGGCAAAAGCATGCTAACTGGAATCATAAAAACAGATATGCATGGCTTTGCAATCAATTCTTGGACATATAAATCTTAGAGTTCCATGAATATAGAGGAGACTGGGTCGTCTCGAGGAAGGACCCTCATACCCTGCTACAAATTTACAGTGTATCTTCCTCCCAGACTTCTCCAAAGGGACATATGACATTCCATCAGAGTAACTCTCCATTGGGAAAAAGGAAATAATCAGAACTTTCAGGACTACTGACGTTGATCTGAAAATTATTCGAGAAGATCCAAAATAATACTGTTGTCCAGCAGAGTAGTAACTGATAGAAAGTTTATGATTTTTACAACTTGAGTTCAGGTCCATTTACACTGGATCCATGGTCACAGAACCCATGCGGTGGTTATTTCCCCAGTTCCAGAACACATAATTGGATCAGGACAATTAGCAATGGGCAGCATCCCCATCCTGATTCCTTGACCTGTGAATTAAGGGGCAGTCTAGGGGGAAAGGCAAAGGGAGAGGTGTTACTATTGTAATGAGTAAGTTCTTCACTATGTTACAAGATTTCCTTTAGGTATTGAGCCACAACGCATGTACTAATTGATAAACTTTTATTTTTTGAGTGATTTTAGGTTCACAGCTAAATCGAGAGAGAAGTACAGAGACCCTATAGAGCCCTTGTCTCCACATTGTAACACCCTCCTCATCAGAATGATACACTTGTTAAAATCAAAGGAACCTATATCGATGCATCATGACACCCCAAATTCATAGTTTACATTAGCGGTCCCTCTAGGGATAGTACATTCTGTGGGTTTTGACATATATGATGACAACATCCAAAACTGTTGTAACATACAGAAGAGGCTTACTCCCTAAAAATCCTCAATGCTCCACCTATTCATCCCTCCTCCTTCCCAAACCCTTTATGTTCACTGATATTTTTGCTGTCACCATATTTCTGCCTTTTACAGAATGTCAGATAATTGAAATTACATAGCAGGGAGCGAGCCCTTTCATTTTGGATTCTTTCAGTCTGTAATATACATTAGGCTTTCCTGCATGTATTTTCATAGCTTAATAGCTCATTTCTTTTTAGATTTGAATACTATTCCATTATCTGAATATGCTACCTTTTATTTATCTATTTACCACTAACAAATACCTTATTTTTTTCCCCAAGGTTTGGTACACATGCATAGAGCTGTTGCAAACATCCATGAGCAGCCAAACTGCTTTTTTGTTGTTTTTATTTTGTTTTGTGTCTCAGTCTGTTTTTAGGCCAAAACTCATTTGTCTTTCGCTAGATTTTTGTTATTGTCGTTATTTGTTTTTGTTTCTGGTTTTTTTTTTTTTTTTGTCATTGTAAAAGGAGACGTCTGATTCTTGATACAATGACTAGTCAGTTACCTCTCCATTTTATTTCATTTTATTTGCCCACAGCTCCAGCATGCAGAAGTTACCAGGCCAGGGATCAAAGCTGCCACAGCAGTAACAGCTGGATCCTTAACCCACTGAGCCTCAGGGAACTTCCACCTATCAAGTTCAGATAGGTAAGTGTGGTTCAGCAGTTAAATGTTCTTATACAGTTCCTTGAGTTTTATTGGAAAAGTTAAAAACTCAGATCAGCAAGTGAAACACTAGCAAATGCACTGTCAGCGATTTGAAATATTAATTCTTGTTTTGTATTCACAGGCTATTATTATAACATTCAATAGGGCACCAACAGAGCTGACCTCCAGAAATCACCTTAAGACAGATTCTACTCTAAATAGCTCTTTGTTGCACAGCTCATTTCTGAATGGCACTAGCATACGTACATGTGAATGTTTTGTGATAAATTTAATTCATTAGTTTAGTTTTAGTTTTCAACATCTCCACTACCACAGAAGGAATGTTACTGTGTGTTCTGGGCCCTAAGTCCACATTTTCTGAAACACACTTAGTATTAAAAAACATTTTTTTTCCCCACGAGTCACGAATCATGATAGGACTGCCTTCTTTCCTTTGGCTCAACTGTCTTTTTCAAGAAGGTAACACTATGGATGCCATCTTAATACCTCACCGCATTCATGTAGTTGCTGATTAACTTTCTTATACAAAAGTTTGGATGTGGTATTTATCTTATAGTCCTATGGTTCTCATTCCTTCCATTCAAGGTAGTGATGGTACCTGACACCTGAGAGTTGCTGTCCCGTTCATTCATACCCACCCCCTTTTCTTTTACAAAGCTGCTTAGCCAATAAGCCTCTTCAAAGTAACTGTGCGCTTCCTTTGAAAATAACATTTGATACTCAATTTTTTCAAAGTAGTTTTCATCTCTGTATTTCTCAGTGTATATATCAGTGGATTGAACATAGGAGCAATGATAGTATAAAAGAGTGCAAATATTTTGTCTTCAGGAAAAGTCGTAGGAGGTCTAAGGTAAATAAAGATCACAGGCACAAAAAATAAGATGACTACGGTGATATGAGCCCCACAGGTAGAAAGTGCTTTTTGTCTTCCCTCAGCCGAACGGTTTTTTAAGCTGAATAATATAATTCCGTAAGAAACAGATAACGCAGCAAAGGTGACTAAGGCAATCACACCTGCAAAGGCAATCACAAGGATACCAGTGATGTGGGTGTCAGTCCAAGCGATTTTTAGCAGAGGAAAGATACCACAGAAGTAGTGATCGAGTTCATTAGGACCACAGAAAGGTAACCGGATCGCCGTAAAAAACTGAGGCAAGGCACGGACTGCGCCCCCAGCCCAAGCAGCCAAGAGCAGGAGGTTGCATCGTGTCCTGTTCATGATCATCACGTAGTGGAGAGGTTTGCAGATGGCAACGTAGCGGTCAAAGGCCATGGCAGTGAGAATAAAGATCTCAGTGCCTCCGAAGAAGTGCATGATAAGGACCTGCAACATGCAGTTACCATAGGACATGGTCTTTCTTTCCGCTAGCAGGTCTCCAAGTAATTTGGGTGTAACACTAGACGTATAGCAGATGTCTATGAAAGATAAGTGGCTGAGGAAATAGTACATTGGTTGGCTACAAAGAGGACTGCATTGAATGGAGACAAGGATCAGAAGGTTTCCCAACAACAGAGCAAGATAACAGAAGAAGAAGAATATGAAGCAAAATATTTGGATGTTCTGGTCATAAGAAAGTCCTAGAAGAATGAATTCTGAGATGTTTCTACGGCTTTCCATTTGTGTTTGGTATAGGTTATATACCAATTCCTTACGTTTCTGAAAAAAAGGAATATACAAACTTGGGTGAAAATTAATAGTAGGAACACAATAATATAAAAATTCTCTAAAAAAAGATTGACATGAAGATAATCTCAATATGAATTATTCTTGACTGAATTAATTTCAAAAATTTGTATTCTCTCATTTCATAAATATACGGCAGATTAATTTATAAGGGAAACTCTATTATAATTACAATAAAGTCTTACAGGATTTACTAAATATTACTTGTAATGATTTTAAATATTTAAATATGAGTTTGAAAATAAAACATTTGATTGCTGTTAATAATATTTTTTTACAAAACAAAGAAAGCTACTTGACCTAACACAAGAAAAGATTATTTTGCATGTTTTTCAATTTTTATCTGGGAATGAATCCAAAAATCATCCACCCAGATTGAGCTGCCGAACATTAATTTGGGTAGATACATGCTTCCTTGCTTGTGAACAAACACTGCCAACCTGTCATAGTAAACCAGTATAACTGTTATTGCGTTCAAGGACAATTGAGAAATATACCTTAGGAAAGAATGCCAACCAATGACGTCAAGTGTAAAAAAATCATCTGCAAATTATCATATCTGTATTTCATGTGTTAATACAATTTAAAAATACATACTAATATTAAAGTTTATGGCAATCAGTAAAGAATAGGTACGATTGAGAAACTGCCCTACTATGTTTGACTTTTCCTAGAAATTTCATGCAAAAACCAATGTCAATAAAAGGAGGTAATGTGATGGTAACTTTTGGTCAGTTATCTCTCGGTGGCCTTTGTTTCAATATTGAATGAAGGAAAATTTCATGGATTTTCATCTTTTGTATCTAACATGTAATTTTAAGACTAGTCATGTAAACTAAGTGATAGAAATAAACTAAGTGATAGAAATACTTCACTTCCAGTGGCTATTTTATCCACTGATAAGATATTCTCTCTCCACAGTGGGTTTGCGAAAGCCAGCATACCATGTGTATGGCTGTCATATCTTGGCCCACAGATGTCTCTTTTGGAAAACACTGAATGCTTTGATAGGTATAATTCTCAAACTAATTGTTTAAGCTCTCTAAAGTCTCTTCTTATTCTTCTTAAAATTAAGATATCATTCCATAATTCAGAAGTTAATGCGGAATATGAAATACCCCAGGGACATATCTCATTCATAACACACAGTTCTTTTCCTCTTACATTCTCTCCTGTTTGAGTGAGCAGTTTAGCAACCAAATTGTCATGCCTACATATAAACCTAAGTATAACAGAAAATGGTTTCAAAAATCCAACCATAGTTTAAACATGTGCAGTCAGATACACTTCAATTTCAATAATATGATCATGAAAAAATTTAAATTAGTTTGGTGATAGGCCAGTTATCTTAGGACATTTTTAACGCATATCACTTGCCTCAGTTTTCTGGCACTAAGAAAACAGACTGAAAATTTTTGTTTTTTTCCTAGGCTTGAATAAATCTTTTACATGTGTCATGCCATCAGCATAGGAGCAGAAGCTCTTACATTTAACTTAAATTTGTCAGGACATATTTAGGTTCTCTCTTAATATATTAAAATGTAGCATGTTATAAATTTATTTCAGTTGATTCACGTGAAACTAGTCTATGTAAGATGGCAGGTATTTTGAAATGGAAAATTCCTTAATATTTGTAGATATTCAAGCCCAAACTGAGCCTTTTCTTAATAGTAATATGGAAGAAGTTATATAAGGATGAGATGAGACCCAATTAAATTCAATGCCAACTTGAAAATGCTTATAATGTGAAATTTTATTATTATTATTTTCATTTAAATAATGCATGATTAAAACTAAAGTATGCACTAGCATTTTTTATATTAATCAAATGATCACATGCTGTAAGAGAAGTAAAAGCTTTTAGAGGGAAATTATAGCAAAAATACATACACGACATATAATAAGCCTAACGCACGCCTGGTTGATGGGACACTTACCACAACAGTGACATGGATAATGCACTGCCTACAGACCTGAGTGGCTGTCAGGTTAATTTGAGGATGCATCAGTAATATTTCCACCCCACGCCCCCAGATACTTACTCTGCCAATTTGTTTCCAGTATAAACAGTTGAAATTAAGTGCAGAGAAATGAAAACCAGTTAACTCAAACACATCCAGATTTGTTTTCTCAAATATTTTGGAAACTCAGCACATCTTCAACCTTCAACCAAGGATTCCAAGGAAAGTGGGCTTAACATTTTAATAAAGTGATCAGTGATGCAAGAAGTACATCCTTATCCCTCAGGAAAGAAGCCTACAAATTTGGAATGTTGATTTGATCTCAATACTACCTCACTAAATAATAAAGAGCGTTTTTAAAGTCTCAAAAAACCAGCACCAGTATATAGGTCCTAGATGTCATCTATTTCATGCCGATGTCTGAAGAATATTGGTTGGGAAGAACAGAACAGAAACTTAAGCATCTAAGCAAAAATTAATAGGTCTTTGAAGGTTCTAAGTAATTATGTTCCCAAAGGCATTTCTAAACAGATCAAGGCCAAATGTTGCCAAGCCACTGTCCATGGCAATGTCCCTGGGTCCCCAGTTTGTTTACTTTCCACATTTATCTCAACTTGCCTTAGGCATTTTTTCTCTGGGGACCCTCAAGGCTATAGTCAAGAACAGTTCATGAAACTCTGTCTGCCTTGTGTTCTTCCACCATTCTGAAGAATAGGAGGGAATTGGTACAACCTGTAAGAGCATTAGGTTGTCTCTCAATAAAACCAGAGATGAAATAGGACAAAGAGAACCACACATGGGCAGTTACTTTCTCAGTATGGACCGTTATCAAGATCCTAGGCATACAGAGTAGATAGATCATTAAATCCACAATCTACCAAGTCATACTTGGTACGAGGTTCCTTGTTTCTAGGGACTAACATTGTTGGAATAGATTGGTGGGGAATGGGAGAAAAAGAAACAAAAAAAGAGAAGACTAAGCATTCTTTTCTGCATAAACATGGTAGGGAGGAAAAGGATGCATCATTAAGTGAAAGAGATGGAAAATTCAGAGGACGGAAGCACACAAAGGACAGCATGGCTTTTATTCCCTTTCACACTCTGTTCTTTTGTCACTAAATAGCCACAGATTGCTTAGATTCAGCCTCATATGCCCACAATGAATTCACTGAGTCTCTCTCTCTGCCAAATACATATCCATACATTGAATCTTTGCTTACGCATTTAAAATGTTAGGAAGGCATATTCAATTCTGTCTAATCTGGCTCAGAGCAAATGACTTGGCAAAAAAAATAATAATAACAATAACACATTGACAGAGTATTGGGTGATTTATGTTTACTGTATTTTTGATACTCATGATAGTATTTGACATATTATTAGCTCTACTATGAGAAAACAACACTGAAGAGTCTAAGATTCTAGCTCAAACCAGTAACCCAGAAAGCAACAGTGGCAAGAAAATGCTAGATTTAATGCTTGCTTCCACTTGAGTTATCTTAAGTAAATGAATAATCTAGTACTTCAACATAGGGGAAAACAAAACCCGAAGTTTTTACTGGTTGTCCACCTCAACATCATGCCCTATGTTGACCAAACTTTTACTGAAACTATCAGAGACAGCTGGTCACATCTTGAATCTCCATCTTCCATAAAAACAAATTTGACACTTCAGAGAGACACATATATGTGTCCCATTAGCATCCTCAAATCATGAATTCATTTCTGGTCATATAACTCATTCTGACGCAAACTTAATTTTGAAAATGTACATTTTTTCTTTTAGTACCACATGTAAATGATTTTCCTAATCCAGATCACCTACATTTTTTTAATCTTTTTATTGTCCATGGTAGTTACTATTGCTTTCACTTTTTGTTTTTTTAAATCGCTGTACTGACTTAAGTGATTTACTTTCCAATTGTCATGTGCTCCTTCCTGGAGATTCCTCTTATTTAGGGAAGATTAATCACTACTTTTATTAGGTTTGGTATCATTGTATTTTTTGTGACTTATATGTATTGTTTGGTTTTTGCTTGTATGGGGAATTATTTATCTATCTTTCTATTCAAACTGGTAATCTTGATGGACAGAATATCCTAGGTTGCAGAGTCTTCTCTTCCAGGACTTTGAATATATCAGACCACTGCCTTCTGGCATGCAACTTTTCTGTAGAGAAATCGGCCAATAGCCTATTTAGGGTTCTCTTGTAATTACTCTTTGTTTTTCTCCTGCTGCTTCAGAATTCTCTGTCTTTAAATTTAGCATTTTAATTATGATACATCTTGGCGAAGGTCTAGTTGGGATCATCTTCTTTGGGACCCTCTGTGCTTCCTGTTCCTGGATAGCTGTTTCCTTCTTTACGTCTGTGAAGAGTTCAGTCATAGTTGCTTCAAACGCATTTTTGATCCTTTTTTCTTTTTTTCATCTGGGGTCCCATTTATGCACATATCGTCCCATAGGTCTAATATATGGATTTTATTTTTCCATTCGTCTTTCTCTGTTGTTCTGATTAGGTGATTCCCATTATTCTATCTTCCCGATCACGAGTTTGTTTTTCTGCATTATCCAATTTCCTATGTCTCAGCAAATGGGTTTCCTACTTTTAGTTGGATCCTTTTTTATAGGTTCTACTTCCTTTCTACAATAATATGCATTTCTATCAATGGCCCTTCTTAATCCCTTCAATTCAAAATATTCTTCTTTTGAATTCAGAGTCTGGGACACTGGTGAGATCTGTTTCACGGTTTGTTCTTTCAGGGGAATTCTCTCAGTCCTTTAATTTGGAGTGGTGCTTCTTCATTTTTCTTGTGTATCTCTAACTTTATGCATTTAGGATAAGCAGTTACCGCTGTGATCTTGAAGTGTTGCTTATATGTGGCTGTGTTCCTGTGTATCTCACAGGAGTCTAATATTTTGGATGAAAGGGATGTCTTTAATACAGATGCCTGTCACATTTTGCAAAATATATGTTTGACTATTATTCCCTTGATATGGGCTGTAATTGCTGCTGTGCTGACCAGAACCTGAGCTAGATGTTCAAAGGGCCTCCTCTTTGCTTTGTGCTTTTTGAAGCCTTGTTGCAGGCAGGGTCTGATCTCCGGCTGTGGGAATAGGACACCCCAGATCCACTTCTAAACTTCATTGTGAGGTAGGTGGAGCAGTAGTGCTCCTGCTGGGAGAGGGGCCACTGACTATTCCTCTGGAGAAGCTATTCACAAGAAGTGCTCTCTGTGGTGTCACCTGTCACTCGCTGTACAGGCTCACAAAGTACACAGTGTTTGGCAATGTGCTCTCTCCAACTTAAATCAGGAGAATTTGGGAAGCTGGCCTGGTTGGCCCTTAGGTGCTCTGCTCACAAAGCCACTAGAGAAGCTCCACTGGAACAGAACTGTTGAGGTCAGGTACTAGGACCACTGTTACTGAGCACTTGGACCCACAGTGGGAGCTACTGAGTCAGCCCAGACCCTAACCCCCTACTGTGTGAGCATACCCACAGAGCCTGCAGCCACTCTTCACAAACTTGCCCCAGCCAAGGGAACACCAGTACTCTGCTCCAGTGTCCCACAGACAAGGAGTACACAAACCATCTGTACATCTGAAGATTACATGGCTACGGGGACATTCAGATTTCAGCCCTGCTTCTGAAGTCACATGGCCTCTGGGGAATCAGCTTGGATTTCAGACCCACCTTTATGTATGGGCAACTCACCAGTGCTTGTGGGCTTCCATATCTCATCGAGCTGGAGCCATGCCCACTCTAACTGAGACTGAGGCCACTATGGTGGATCCTGCCCCGCCCTTCTAGAATGCAAGTTAACAATGGCAGACTCGGGCTCCTTCTTGTACACACTCCTGCTTATGGCTGGGGTCACACTCTAGCACCTTCAGGCCTACGTTCCGTGGCCAAACTCCATCCTCTCCATGGGTCGGTCCTCTAAAGCCTAAGTTTCAGCTCCCAGTGCCACCTGCACCAGCAGATGCATTTCTCAGGTTGGGGAATGCATGCAGGTGGACAAGACCCTCTGTAATGGTCTCTCTCTATTCTGCTTGGTGCAATCTAGGTGCTGCACTCTTTTCTAAGCCTCTGAAGCTACCTTTCTGCCCCAGCTTATCTTCCTGCGGTGAAGTGGTGAAGGGCTTCCCAGGGGAGGGAAGCTTTCATCTTTTACAGCACCTTCCATGAAGTCCAGACTCCATCTGATCCCCCCCACTCTTTTCCCTTTTGCCCTACTCAGTAACACGGTGATCTTTTTTGCAATTTTGGCTTTATGAGCTCTTCTGCCAGTGTTCAGTAGGTATTCTATGAAAATTCTTCCACGTGTAGACATATTTTTTATTTATCTGAGAGGATGTCAATTCCACACCCTGCTATCCTCCCTTCCCAATCTGGCCCCCAACACCGATAGCCTTCTTGATTCAGGGCAGAAATTTGTCAGCAGAAACCTCCACAGGAACAAAAATCTGGACCATAATTCAGGAACTGCTGCAGGCTCAATGTGTGCGCCCCTGAGAGTTAACTCTACGGACTCAGTCATAAGGAGGCACCCACAAGATTTTGAGATTCACCTCCAGGAGATCAACCATGACTCCAGTGTAAGTGTCAGAGAAAAATCCCCTCATGCTTCAAGACAAATACATCATACCCAAAGTGAATCAAGAAGAAATATATAATTTGTACAGACCGACCACTAAAATGGAATCTGTAATTTAAAAATAAACCCCAAAACCAAAAACAAACTTCCCAGCAAACAAAAGTCTAGGACCAGATGGCTTCACTGAGGAATTCTACCAAACATAAAAAGAAGAACTTTCTCAAACCCTTCCAAAACATTGACGTGGAACACTCCCTAAGTAGGTTATGAAGTCACCATCACCTGATACCAAAACCAGACAAAAACAATACCAAAAAGAAAATTAAAGGCCAATAACATTGATAAAGATACGCGCAAAAAATCCTCAACAAAGCACTAGCAAAATGAACCCAATAATACATAAAAAAGATCATAAACATGATCAACTTGGATTCATCCCAGGATCACAAGGATGGATTAACATGTGCATCAATTAGTGTAATTCACCACATTAACTAAAGAAAAGCAAAAAGCCACATGATCTTCTCAATCGATGCAGAAAAAGCATTTGATACACTTCCAAGTCCATTCAGGATAAAAACTCTTACCTGAGTGGGTATACAGGGAACATACCTTAGCAAAATAAAAGCCGCCCATGACAAAACAACAGCCAGCATAACACTCGGTGGTGAAAAGCTGAAAGCTCTCCTGCTAAAATCTGGACAAGACAAGGATGTCCCCAACTCTCACCACTTCTTTCAATGTAGTATTGGAAGTCTAAGCCAGTTATCAGACCAAAAAACAAAAACAAAAAAACAAAAAATGAAAAAGAGACAGAGAGAGAAATAACAGGTATCCAAATTGGAAGAGAAGAGGCAAAACTGTCATTGCATGCAGACGACATGATACTATATCCAGAAAACCCTATAAGACTTCACATAAAAATTACTGAACTGATAAATGATTCAGTAAGGTAGAAAGATACAAGATTAATATGTAAAAATTGGTGGTCGGAGTTCTGATCGTGGCTCAGTGGTTAATCTGACTAGGAACCATGAGGTTGCAGGTTCGATCCCTGGCCATGCTCAGTGGGTGAAGGACCCAGCGTTGCTGTGAGCTATGGTGTAGGTTGCAGATGCAGCTCAGATCTGATGTTGTTATGGCTCTGGTGAAGGCTGGCAGCTACAACTCTGATTAGACCCCTACCCTGGGAACTGCCATATGCTGCAGGTACAACCCTAGAAAAGGCACGAAAGACAAAAAAAAAAAACAAAAAAAGAAGTTGGTTGTATTTCTTTACACTAGCAATGAAATATCAGAAAGGAAATGTAAACAAACAGTCCCTTTTAAAATGGCATCCAAAAATTAAAAAACTTAGGAAGCAACCTGGTCAATGAGCTGAAAGACATATGCTTAAAAGCATAAAACAGTGAAAATGGAAATTGAAGGTGATTCAAAATAATGGAAGGATATCTCATGCTATTGAACTGTAAGAGCTCACAGTTAAAATTGCCCTACTACCCAAAGCAATCAATCTACAGATTTTATGCAATCCCCATCAAATTACTCATGACATTTTTCACAGAACTACAACAAATAATCCTAAAATGTATATGGAACCATAAAAGACCCGGAATTGCCAGAAGAATCCTGAGGCAAAACAACAGAGTTGGAGGCATAACCCTACCAGACTTCATACAATAAATAAACCCACACAGCTACAGTCAGTTAATCCTCAACAAAGGAGGCAAGAATGAGACATGGAGAAAAGATGGTCTCTTCAGCACGTGGTGCTGGGAAAATTGGACAGGTGCACGTAAATCAGTCAAATTAAAACATACCCTCACACCATACACAAAAATAAATTCAAAATGGCTTAAAGATTTAAACCCAACACCATAAAATTCCTAGAAGAGAACATAAGCAAAACCCTCTCTGGCATAAATCATACCAATATTTTCCTAAGTCAGCCTCTCAGGCAATAAAAATAAAATAAAAAATAAGTGGAACATAATCAAACTTACATGATTTTGTATAGCAAAGAAAACCATAAACAACATGAAAAGAGAACTTACCAAACTGGGAGAAGATATTTGCAAATGATGCTGTCTATAACTCCCCAATGTCCTCCTTCACTGTCAGTGGGAATGCAAACTGGTGCATCCAATATGGAAAAGAGCATGACGTTTCCTTAAAAAACTAAAAATATACTACCATACGATCCAGCAATCCTACTTTTCAGACATATACCTGGACAAAGATATATAATTCAAAAAGATACAATGCACCCTTATGGCCACAGGAACACTATTCACAACAGCCAAGACACAGGAACACCTTAATGTCCATCAACACATGAATGGATAAATAAGATGTGTGTGTACAAACACACACACACGCAGTAGAATACTACTCAGCCATAAAATGAATAAAATAATGCCATTTGTCACAACATGGGTGGATCTTGAGATATCATGCTAAGTGATATAAATCAGAGAAAAACAAAAAATCATATGGTATCACTTCTAAATGAAATCTAAAATAGGACCACGAATTTATCTACAAAACAGAAACAGACGCACAGACATAAAGAACAGACTTAGGATTGTTAACATGGCAAGATGGGGGTAGGTTGGAGGATAGAAGATCAGGGGTATGTGGTTAGCAGATTCAATTATAAATACAATTGTTACCATCACAAGTTCCTCAGTCCCTGTCTCACCTTAACAAAGCATTGGAAAGCAGACCTTCTAAAAAGTTATTAAAGTGAAAGCACATTTTCAGAGAGGGAGAGAGGACTTGCATGCAGGTTAGAAAAAAGAGCCCAACTCATTCTGTGAGAGTCTTCATATCCCACAATATGACCCGAGTGGAGACCCTGTTTGATCTTCTGATTGGTCTTGGACAGGATCCCTTATTTGCATGGGGAACAGGTTACACAGAGGCAGGGTGAGGAATGGGCAACCTTCCTTCTCCAGAAGGGAGTGAGCAGCCCAGGCTGGTCAAGGTAGGGGAAGGGGCATTACAATGACACATGGCCAGGGACTTTTGGGGTTAGTCTCCTTGAAGGGGACTTGAAGCCTGTAACAGAATAGAAGCAAAACAAAAGAAAACAAAAAACAAAAACAAGATCTTACCATATAACACAGGGAAGTGTATTCAATACCAGCATCATGGAAAGCAAACAAAAACCACAATAACTTATCACCCAGAATATCTGAAAGAAAAATAATACAAAGTGATAAGAATGTGGAGCAATATTTGTGTTGGACTGTGAACTCCCTTCTTGCATTGAGATATCTCTCCACATGTGTAAGGCTGCCTAATGTTCCATACTGACCATTACAAGGGTCCCAGAGATAAACTATCTGGATCTCATTTGAGTGTCTGTTTATTTCCACAGTTCTCAAATAAATGTGAACACTTTTTTGGATCTGGATTCCAGGACTTTTAGATGGTTGCCATTCACTTTATGCCCTCACTCTAACTCTTAAGAAATAAGTAACAGGTTTCCAGAAGAAAACTTTACACACTTCTTAAGAACACAATTTTCTCTCTGAAATGAGTTTAACTTTATCCCAGGTCCACACGCTGGAAGTCTGCCATCCTGGCTATTTACACGACATTCAGCTTTCTCAGAAACCCAGGTTCAGAGACAGAAAGGCGGACTCATATTGTGGTTGCAAGTGCAGGCAATACAATTCCCCACTCAAGAACGAGTGTTGCTCTATCATGTCTGTCTCTCCCAGCTATCTGCTTCTTAGACAAAGCCCTTCCATCAAAAGAGATAATTAACTCCTGGGAGAGGAAATAGCAGCTATAAAACAAGATGCAGGAACCTTTGTGGAAAGCTCTTTCAATAGGCATGCCTTCAGGAGAAAATGTCATTTCTTCTTTACATGGACGCAGCAATATCCAACAAGAGTGGAATGACCAACCTGAATGTGTTTACACCACACACTCTGCCTCCTGCCTATGGAACCAGAGCCAGCTAGAGAAGATCACTTCTCCGTAGTGTTCCAGATGAATTCATTCTAAATTTAAGTCCCAGATTTTCTGTGAAAACTATTCAAGGATTTAGGCCAAGAAGGAGAGATTTGGACTTATAGTTACTTTTCTGTTGTGATGTTGAATTATCTGAATGGTCTGTTTTTGAGTGTGTCCTATCTTTCATATTGAAAGGTACTTATCCCAAAAGGAGGACAATATGAAGGTGGTATTAATTCTGAACACCCTCAAATACCACTAATATCATCAAAGAACACAAGGTAAGTTTTCCAAAAGAGCTGGTGCTTATTAAAATTTGTTACTTTTTATATCTAGGAATCATTATATCTCAACACTTTTGAAACACAGTTAATACATCATTTCATCTTCCCCCATTCTTCAAAAGATACTTGGTAAATACCATTAACCTAATTTGACAGATAAAATTTGAGGTTCATAGAGATTAAAAATTTTGTAGGATCCAGCTCTCTAATACCATATATCCCTCTTTTGCCAGGAGATACTTCTTTGAATAAGACTAATCATGAGAATAAAAACAGAATTTAATACACTTCACACAAAAAAATACATACACAGACTAAAAGATATAATTCATCACCCATTTATTCCAATCAGGAACATGGGGAATTCTTCCCCAGATCAAATGCTATGTCTCTGTGACGTCTTTAAAAGGAAAACTGGAGATGTTTCTTCCTCAGGTTATTGGACGGTTAAATATTTCTCTGTGTCTTTGCTCAAAATGTCAAGTCTTCCAAGTTTTAGGGGCACAGTAAAAAAAAAAGTGGTCACGGTCCTTGGTGTGTCCACAGCAGGGTAGTGAATATGTTCATAGATGTTTCCTCAGTCAACACTCATAAGAGTGCATGAGATGCACATTATCACTCTCATTTGGTATTGAGGAAACAGGGGTGTAAGGGGCCAAGAAATGCACCCCAGATCAGGAAGCTGAACGTGCAGAAAGGCAAGTTCTAAGCTGGTCTTTTGGAGTCTCAAACCAATATTCTCAACAACTGGGACTGTCATTTCAACATTCTGCTAAAGAGTCTGTGGGCTTTTCATGCTTTGCAGGGAGACTGGGGAGGAAGTAAATGGGGATGAAGTCAGGACAAAGACAAAATGGACCTTTAAAGAAAGTAGTACTGCACAGTTATAAACATGTCTATCAATGAAATTGCTTCACATACACTTGCAAGAAGTATTAGAGCAATCAAATTATTATGGTCATGTCAAAAGCAGCTTATGAATGCCACACTGTATGTTTATCTAATAATAAATGACATTTTAAGAATAAGGAGACAGAAAGGGTAAGATGTATAATCTGAACTGATCTTAAATCTGCCCTTTATTAGCTGCTTGATTTGGGGTAAGATTCTTAACTTCTCTATGCTTCTACCCCCTAATGTTCAAATAAGGATTAAAATGGTAGTGGCAATCCTCTTACAGGTTTGTAACAAGGATTAAATAATCAAATGTCCTAAAAACACTTAGAGTACAGTAAATGTTCATTTTTTTTAATTTTATGGAAGAATTGGTTGAAATTGCTTTAGTTAATATCTCATTAGTATTACTATTAACATTAGTTTAAGAGATTCCATGTAATGGAGAAAACAATACCCCGCAGAGGATGCTATCATGCCATGTCCATGGAAATCAATCACTAAAAGTATATTCATTAGCTATTATAAAGTTATTGGATTTTGGAACCCAATTTATTGATTCTATTTCAGTAACAACTGTATTTTTCCATAACTTTCCCATTACCAATGCCATGGTATACTTAATATCAACTATTATAAACAGCCTGATAATGAAATTCCATTCTCTGGCTCCCATTCCATTCCTGAATCTCAGCCCACTTCATCCAAGTCAGACAAATATATTTACTAGAGTTGCACACAAGATTCTCCCTTTTATAAAATGCATCTTCGTACTTACACTCATCTCATATTCTTAAACTTGCATTTTAACATGCTTGTGCACTCATATTTGAGTCATCTTCAGCAGATTGGAACATTTATTTTCCTATCTCAATAAATCTTATACGAATTTAGAATCCAGTAGAATCTAGGCATTTGTTATTTATTAGATAGAGAGACTTGCTAAACTCAAGGCGGAGCTAGAAAGGGGACTTTTTTTTCAGGTAATGTGGTTAACAACAACATGAGATACATGGAGAATAGGAACAATGTGACGGAGTTTGTTCTACTGGGACTCACACAGAATCCAGAGATGCAGAAAGTCGTATTCATTGTGGTTTTGATCATCTACATCATCTCTCTGGGAGGAAATGTGCTCACCATGGTCACCATCACTACCAGCCCATTGCTGAAGTCCCCCATGTACTTCTTCCTGGCCCATCTCTCTTTTATTGATGCTTGCTACTCCTGTGTCAGTATGCCTAAACTCATTGCAGATTCACTCCATGAAAAGAAAACCAGCCCTTTCAATGAATGCATGACCCAGATCTTTGGGGAACATTTCTTTGCAGGCGCTGATAACATTGTGCTTACTTCGATGGCCTATGACCGCTATGTGGCCATCTGCAAGCCCTTGCATTATACAACTATCATGAATTGGCAGCTGTGTTGGCTGTTAGTGGGAGTGTCATGGGTAGGAGGCTTTCTTCACGCAACCATACAGATCCTCTTCATCTCCAGACTACCCTTCTGTGGTCCTAATGTCATTGATCACTTTATGTGTGATCTGAACCCTTTGCTGGATCTTGCCTGCACTGATACCCACACTCTAGGGCTCTTCGTTGCTGCCAACAGTGGTTTCATCTGCCTGTTAATCTTCCTCCTCTTGATTGGCTCCTATACAGTCATTCTGCACTCTCTACGGACCCAGAGATTAGAGGCAAGGCAAAAAGCCCTCTCTACCTGTGTCTCTCACATCACAGTGATCGTCTTATTCTTTGTTCCCAGCATATTTGTGTACATGAGACCATCAGCTAATTTACCTGGTGATAAAGCAGTTGCTGTGTTCTACTCTATGATAGCTCCCATGTTAAATCCCTTAATCTATACCCTGAGAAACTCTGAGATGAAAAATGCCATTAGGAAATTTTGTAGTAGGAAAGTGATTTCAAGTGATCAATAAAATATACATTGAGCCCAATATTCATGCAACTGATGAAAAGGTCAAAAGGACTCTATTGGTAATCTCAGTAAAGAATATCTATGATATAAACAACAACAACAACAACAAAATCTACAAACCATAGATTCTTCAAAAAGGGGAGAAGAAAAAGATGCAAGAAAAGAGAGAAGAACCTAGCCTGGGATGACTCAGCACATTTGAAAAGTTCTACTAAATGGGAGCTGAGTTTTACTAGATTCATCATTGTGTATGGATTCATAAACTTTTGTCCCAATAAGAGAAATAAAAAATGAACTGATGGACATTTGGGGTGTTTCCATGTCTTGGCTTTTGTCAATAGTACTTTAGCAATGAGATCCTGCTGTGTAGCACTGAGAACTATGGCTAGTTACTTCTGACAGAGCATGATAATGGGAGAAAAAAGAATGTATACATGTGTGTATATGGGTCACCATACTGTACAGGGAAAAAAAAACTGTATTGGGGAAATGACAATTAGAAAAAAATGCACTGATATGCAGTAGTAAGTACAATAACAATCCGAAGAGGTAGGGACTGTTATTATCCTCATTTTACAGGTGAGTAAACAAACAAAAAGGGGAATGATCCAAGAAAGAAAGAATGACATAGCAGTAACCAAAATTTAACTGACCTCTCAGACGATGTTCTTTTTTGTTTGTTTTGCTTCCAAACTAATTTTTATTAACAGACCCCATAGTTTCTGCCTGGAACCCAAGTTCATTTATGAAAATGACAAGCAAGGCCTATAATTCCCCAATATATTATTTTTTTTCCTACTGTCCACACCATGTTCTTATCTGCTATGATATACAGCCAGGCAATGACTATAGAAAGGTAGCATAATTATACAAGTTAGCATTTACTCAGACAGAGATGGAGCTGGACTAAATATTTACCCATCTTTCTATCTGTAAGCACATACACACACAAATATACTCATATGAATTAGTTATATGTGTATATAATTAGTTATATATTAATATATATATTTAATTATCCTATTTTCATTATATATATGCTCATTTACAGGTTATATTTAAGTAGTTATACATATAAATATTACTATTTTATTACAACTATGTATTCATTATATATGATAAATTTCTAAAGGCTTTTATTAATAACTCTGCTTATTTTTATGTATCAGAGTTAGTGGTAATATGTTGACTGTAACACTGCAGTATGTAACTATTTTAGGAATATAAAAGCTAGGACTATATAACCACTAGTGTATAAGTAACAAATGTTACATCATTTCTAAATTCCTTTTAGCATTAGGAAAACTCCCTATTGTTCATGTCACCAACACAGGCTCATAAACCATCAGAAAGAGTCATGATTTAAATAAAAGACTATTGAATGTCAGACGAAATTAATGTAAATAAACACCCATGCTCCTTAAAGTATTTGTCTACTGGCTAACAATAATTTCTGAAATAGCAGAGTGTCTGTGTCATGATGAATACTGAATTATTAAATGTAAGCATAAAGGGAAATGAATACAGTCAGTAAAATACAGACAAAAAATGGTAGTAGAGAGTAGGAACTTTTTTGTACTATATCTTTTCCACAATATGAGAAGAATTATAGCAATTTCTCTATGGGAAACCACATTTTTTTACTCCTGTGTAAGCTATAAATAAGAAAATAACTGAAACTTAATATACCATCCTAAGAAAAAAATCTTTTATTGACATTCACCCAGCTCTTAGAAAGATTTATCATCTTATGAACTTTGGTTGTTTTTGTGACTTTTTATTTTTTTGTAAAAAAGTTTGCTTTCTGATAACATTTTATTACAAAAAGCAGTTTTAAAAACATGTAGCTTTGTCTACAAAAAAGAAATTTCAGTGTTAATATATTCCATTCATTTTGTTTGTCCTTCTTTCATTCAACAACAAATATTTTTGAGCCCAAGTAATGAACCATATACATTGATAACTGGGAGGTCAGGGGTAAATAAAGAGAAATCCAAATGATGCTTTCATGGAGCTCAGATGCACTGAGGGGACCCCCTCCAAAAGAAAGCAGACAATTACAACACACTTGGACACAGAATGTCAAGCTATCTCTTTTATGGTGAAAATAACATTGTCCATCTGTCCCCTCTCATAACCAAAAAAATCACACCATATCCAGTGGGTCTCATTAGTTTTTGGAGGCAAGGTATTTTTCATTTCACACTACTGCTTCAGACAAGGTCTCAGGTGACTCAAAATACTGCTGGTTTTGAGTGGGGAACAGAAAAATAAAAAGCTCTACAACAGGGCAGGATGCCATGTAAGCTTTTCTGCCACTTGGGACAAGTGATCCAGTAGGTCTCTGTTGTTTGATGGGTCAGTGGCAGATGGAGTCTTTGGCAAGCCTCCTGGGTGAACTGCCATGTAGGCCCTTAGGATCGTGGAGCAAAATCTTGTCATCCTTTTCAAATACCTACGCTCCTTTTGAGAAATAGCTCTTGACCTACTAGTGGGCCTTAACAAGAGACTGAATGCTTAACCATGGGCCACCAAGTCACTATGCAACCTGGGCTGCCCCTCATGAACTTGGAGGTATCTGACCCATCAATGCCATTACTGTGGGTGGATGCAGCAGTACCCCAGCACCACATGGATGTGCTATATATGAGACATGGCCTAAGTAGGACATGAAGTCAAGGTTACATGGATAAGTGGCAAAAAGGCCCATGGTCCCCACTCACTGCTACACTCCCTTCCCTCTCCATGCCTGTCCCTATGGAGTCATGGGGATTTGAAAATGATCAGTTGAAAGAGGAAGCAGAAACTTGGGACTTGTATATAGACAGTTCTACAATGATAAGCAGGCATATCCTGAAAGTGGAGAGCTGAGCAGGACAGCACCACTCTGGAGAATCCCTGAAGGTCAAGAGTGATGCAAATGCTCCCAAAGGGTACAACAATCAGTGCACCTGGTTGTTCACTTTGTTGGGTCTGAGAATTGTCTAGATCTGAAATATATGCTGACGCATGTGTTTGGACCAA